>NW_004193767.1:0-1495 GCF_000321355.1 Plasmodium cynomolgi strain B
CAATTATTGTATGAACTTTAAATTAAAGGAATTATATAAATAATATATTTGTAATCATTATTTCGAATATAATTGAATGTACAAAAAATTATATTTCTCAATGCAAAAATTATACCTAATATAAAATATAAATGAATTAAAATAAATAAACAAATTTATTTATTTTTAACTTATTATAAGTAAAAATGAATTTTTAGTCTTACTTATATGTAGAAATGTATTAAGGGAAAATTTTGTTTTAAAATGAATTCTCGTATTACTAATTTTATACACTTATTCCAGAAAAAAAATATGTTATAATGTCGATTTTAATTTTTGTTCATTATGAAATAAACTAATTATGAAACGTATTTAATTATGATAAAGCCATTTTTCATATTATATCTTCATTTCGTGTATTCTCTATTATAATAACCATTTTAACACATAATAATGTATCACTATATAAAATTAAGAATATTTTAATTGCTAAATGGGATTTTTCTTAAAAATATTTTACAAAAATTTATCTCACATAATTCTATATGCTGAACTTTAAAATAAAAATTTTAGGACATTTTAATTATCTCATAAATTTTAAATTAAAAATTTATGTATAACAATACAAACGACATAATATGTAAGTGGTGAATTATTGTTATTATCAAATATTCCATATATACAACTTTTTTTATGTATTATGTTTATGAATGAAAATGTTAATTTTTTTCTAAATCGCTATAATTTTAAATATGTTAACACGTTTTTATATTAATTCCCATTTAAAGTATATGCTAGTTTAAATTAGAAAATTTAGAAGCATAACAATTATATATAGTAGCACTTGAATTACATTTTTAATTATTTTAATTTTTAATAAAGTAGCATCTTAAAATGAATATTCAGAAAATATTTATTTAGCTTAATGTATATTGTAAGTTTTTTTGAAATATATGTTATACTTCCACATTTATTACATATTTTACATTACAAATCTTGTTTACATATTTGAGTGCTTTACATGTACAACAAATTTTGTTGAACAAGTGCATTAATTAGTGTTCACGAGTATTACCGTTATATTTCAATGAATTTTGATATAAAATTAGTTGTTTTTTTTAACTTCAATATTTAAAAACATTTTAACATATTTAATGAGTATTATAATTTTAATGTTTCTGAATTAATTTGGTACGAAATTTCAAATAAAATAATGTTTTAGTTACAAATAATATGTGAGGAACAAGAATACATGCCGTTTAATTGTGCACGCTTAAGTAGATTTAATTATAAATGTAAAGGAAATAACTGTCTCATAGGACGAATCATGATGTATCATTCAACCCGTTATATAATTTTGAATAGTGTAACATGAGCATGTTATTATTTTTATCCCCGCTGACATATATTGAAGTCATGCATCCTTTTTTTGACTTAATTATAATTATTAATTTATTATTATGTTAATTTTGATGTCATATGAATGCATTTATTTTTATTATTAAATATAGTTACT
>NW_004193768.1:0-1496 GCF_000321355.1 Plasmodium cynomolgi strain B
AAAAATAAAAAACTTTCATAATGGACAAAAAAGGGGGGTACTACAATTATTCAGTTGCGCTAAACGGGGAGTGCAATTCGTTCTTTTAAAAATGCGGCTTCTTAGATATGCGGCTTCTTAGATATGCGGCTTCTTAGATATGCGGCTTCTTAGATATGCGGCTTCTTAGATATGCGGCTTCTTAGAAATACGGCTTCTTAGAAATGCGGCTTTTTAGAAATGCCGCTTTTTAGAAATGCTGCTTCTTAGAAATGATACTTCTTAAAAATGCGGCTTCTTAGAAATGCTCCCTTCTTTTAAATGTTCCCCTTTTTTAAATGTTCCCCTTTTTTAAAATGTTCGCTTTTTTAAAAAGGTAAAAAAAAAAATCGGAAAAAAAAGATGCTATAACGAGGAATTTACAATGGAGGGAGAAAAACGTTCGTTTTGCATCAACGGTTTGTAAACAATTTGAAGAATCCTTTTTTTTATTGATCAAAAACAGCAGTAAAAAAATAATATAATTATCGAAGGGTTGCTCCTTATCAATGCCTTAAATTTTTTTTTTTTTGCCTATTCTAACGCGTATATATACTTTATATACCTCCTAAATTGTGGTCGCATTAAATAGTTTAACAAAAATAACATAGTCCCCGCATGCCGCGTACTTTTTTTTTAAATTAATACAGTTTTAAAACTACATATGGCGTCGTACTTGGCCATTTCAGAATTTAGTTGACTGATAATTTTTTTTAATTAATCAATTTCGTGGTCGGCTATACTATGCATAAATTTGTTTTCTCCTCTTCGTAATTATTTTTGTAAACTTTTCTTGGAAATAACACTTGACAATTTTGCAGAAGCAAAAGCAGAGGCAGAGGCAGAGGCAGAGGCAGAGGCAGAGGCAGAAGTAGAAGTAGAAGTAGAAGTAGAAGCAGAAGAGAGCTGTTCTACTTTCGATTTACTTTTTTTTATATGTTTGCATAGGGACATTCAATTCGCGCTATGGTGAGAGAGTTGCTTTTTTTTTTGTATATAAAAAAAAAAAAATGCTACACACAGGCAGAACTTTTTCGCATTTTGCCTCCTTTTGACAAATCCTGCTCTATGCCATTTCCGCCGAATTGAGCATCACGTCGTATTTTTCTTTTACGCTCAACGAAACATTCTAAATTGACGCACAATCATTACGATAAGGTGAAAAAACGCAGATCGAAGGGCGCAAATAAACGCCTAAAAATAAATGAAAAAAAGAGGTTACATTCTGTTCGAAAAAAGGCGGAGGTCAGATGTTCTCATTTTTGCGCTTCCCCCAATTTGGCGTGCTCATTCTCCTGCCAAATGTACTTCTTACCAATTTTCACGAGAACGCAGATTACCCAAAAAGTGTGTAAAATGAAGGGGAAAAATGCACCCCATGTGTAATATAACAATGAAGATGGTGATAGAAAAGCAGTTCTTTACCGCTTCGAATTTTTCAAGCTTGGTAAAAGAAAAAAAAAGGGAAAAAAAGAAAA
>NW_004193769.1:0-1492 GCF_000321355.1 Plasmodium cynomolgi strain B
ATATTTCTTGATATAAGTTATATGGTAAATAATATAATGTGCATTATAAAAAAATTTTATATTAGCTAGGTAAATTATTAAAACATTAAGGATTATATAATATAAAAATATTATATAATAACTTTTAATATTTTCATACTTATAAAATAAATAACAGCTAACTTAAATTAATATTAATTTATTTAAATTATACAATGAATGATGTAAAACTTATAAATTATAAGTAATCAAATAAGTTTCTCCATTTTAACTTGAAATACATATGTCCCTTTATTACGAATAATATTCTACCCTAAGCAAAAATAATATATAACATTTATATATCAATATTAAAATACAGAAACATATACTGTTAATTATTTTTAATACAAAAAAAAAAAAGAAACAAAACAAAAAAAATGAAAATAAGCACATTTTAAATTATAATAAAATTTTTATTAATTTCTTCATTTACGTGTAACTAATAAAATCTTATTAGAATGAATTGGAGAAATTTACATAAATTATGCTTAACTTATATACAGAAAATATAAATAATATTTATTATTATATATCTTGTAATATTAATTTAGGGTTCAGCGTTTAGATTTAGTGTTCATGTATTAGGGTTCAGGGTTTATGGTTTTGGTTTTAGGATTTAGGGTTTATGGTTTAATTTTTATGTTTGAGTTTAAGAGTTGATTGTTTAGGTTTATGTTTCTTGGGTTATGTTTGATGTATTGGTCAGCTCATTGTTCGTTTTCAAATGTAGATTGGACTATATTATTTTATTACCTGTGCGTAATGCATTAATTAACTAGAATGATGATAAGTCGATATGGGTGTAAATGTACATATTTATATTTCATAAGATAAAGGATAAAGTATTTGTTTATTTATAGAAGAATATATGAATTCCATATTAGTACGATCTTATAATATATTTGTATTTTAAAAAAAAAATATATATATAATAAGTTGGCTCTCCATTTTTCAAGGCATTTTTCAAATTATTAGTGAGTTCAGAGAGCAATAAAATATTAGTATATATACGTATGTGGATATGGGCGTGTCGGGCTACTTAGAAAATGCTTCTGGAACTTTTTCATGTAGGGCTATCATCCTTCTGGCGTGCCGAGTTCCCTTTTCTCTCTAGGGGAGGGAATTTTGTAGATGTTGCATCCAACAAATCAGTATCACAACCAAGCATGTATTATATACATATGTAATAATATGTATGCACTGTTAAGGGCGTTATTTTTTTTTTCTTCACGATGGTGCGCTCTGCTGAAAGGGCTATTTTCCCCTCGTTAGCAGTTGCGTATAGCAGAGATAGCATATGTCATGGGCAAAAAATATTCTGCACGATTATGCCATACAAATAAGACGTACTATTGTGCCTGCGCGAAATACGAAAAAGGGCATTTCCCTGCGCACATAAATAAATAGTGCACTGCCTGAGCTGGCTTTCCTTCCGCCGCTATGCGCCATATATTCAGTTAAAAATTTAATG
>NW_004193770.1:0-1495 GCF_000321355.1 Plasmodium cynomolgi strain B
CAATATTTTGTATTAAAGGACGCAATAATATAAAATTAATTAAAATAATTTATAAATACGGAAATTTTAAAAAAATTATCAATAATCAAGGTATAATAAAAATACAAACGAAACAACGCTCTAAATTTATTTGCATAAAAAAAATATATAATAAGGCATTTATCTCTAATATGAAAAAGTTAAGACATTTATAACTTAATTGTAAATGTTATTTGGACAAAATTATTATCGTTAAGTGCAAATCATATTAAAAAAGGCAGTAAATATAATTTTAACTTTAAGCATAAAAATCGAACTTTTATATATTCACATTTTATTATATTTTATTTTGTCACTTATTTATTGTCCATAAAAAAAATTTGCAATATTGAAATTTTAACAGTTATAAAAATGAGAAAAACTTGGAATAAAATACCACTTTGGGGGTTCATTTTTTACAAGAAAATTATGACATGACGTTAGAATAATATAGAATAAAAACAAATATATATATGTATATACGTGGAACCGCTGCAAGACAAAATTATAATCAACAAGGATCTAAAAAATTAATTATTTAATGCGTAAATATACAATCATTGTACTGTTATTGAAGCCAAATTTTTTGTGACAATTCAATTTTTAAATTATTAAAAAATATAGAGGTTTCGTGCAACATGAGCAAACATGTATTTATTAATAAGTTGTTCCATTTCTGTGATATATTATGCTTTAAATTGATATTCTAAAAATAATATTTAGACGAAACAGAAATAACATCGATTTACAGAATTTTTTGTAAATTATCCTGGAGGAATAGAAAAAAAAAAACAAATTAATATAAGGATAAAATTTAACATCTATGTTGGTTGCCTTAAAAAAACTGCTTTTGATTTTTTAATCTGTATTTTAAATGTATTTTATAGGTTTCCATTTTTACATCTTTACATGTTTATATACATGTATACACATTAAAAAAAATTATTACTATTAATATAAAAAAAATTATGAAGATAAAAACTTCTTTGTAACAAAATAAATGAACATTTTGGATCTTCAGTAAAAAATTTACCAATAAGTCAATGAAGTAAAAATTTTTTTGCTTATATTAATTACATTATCTTTAACACTCCACTACAATGCTAAAAGATAAAAAAAATATATTTTATTTGGTAACTTTTTTTAATTATTTTGTCTAACTATATTTTTTTAAACCTTTATTAACGTGAATATCGTAATAAATTTTTTTCTACATATAAAAAATCCTAACGATTAATTTAAATTCATTTCTAACTAATTCGAAGGAAATTTTACTAGACGCTTATTAATGTATTTTATTTTCCCACCATCACATACTTATTAGTATACGAATTTGCGATTATCTATAACAAATGTCTGTACATAATTTTGTTTTCGAAATTTTTTATTCAAATTTACTAAGCATAAAAAAAATTGTTTCCATTCCTTAAATATGCTTTAAAAATGTGTGACAATGCCTGTCTAAAATCAGAACTGA
>NW_004193771.1:0-1491 GCF_000321355.1 Plasmodium cynomolgi strain B
CTGGAGTATATAGAAATATATGTTAAGCCATCTTCAGTTAGTGCTACCGCAAAAGAAAAAAAAAAAAAAATGATAAAAATAAAACGGTTGAAACAACAGGGCTGTAATTGTTTTGTTTTATCTCAGGAAGGGACCCATTTCAATGATGTACTTCTTCTTCTTCTATCCATTGTGATTGACAAGCCACCGTCCCGTTTTTTTTCCCCCGTTTTGCACCTCTTCTTATTAGGACGGACTGACTGAACAGCGTGCGCGGTGCCAAACTACCAATCGGTTAACCACCAATCGGTTAACTACCAGCAGGGTTGCTGCTCCGATTGGGGCAGATATGTTCAGCTGCATGTACATATGAGAGGGGCATTTTGGCGTGTTAACAAGAAATGTTTTTTTTTTTTCCCCAGCTCAAGGCTTCGCTGTTGTATTGCCGCTCAGCAGTTTGGCCTTTTGACCGCCGCACCGCTTTGCCGATTTCCCCGAATTGCAAAAATTGAGGGGCACGTAACTGATGAGAATCTACCTCCGTCAGTTCACCTTCGTGCGTAGCTTCCGGAGTAGGGGATACCATTTTATGCAAAAGAGTGGCACCTGTGCGAGGTACTTTTTCCAGTCCCTCGTTAAGGAGAAAGGAGGAGAGAGTTGAAGTTGGAGCTGCAGCGTGAGAAGGTTGCACGCATTCGACTCGCGCGAAGTAGCAGTCTCGAGTGGTGTGACAAGCTGCCTCTGTACACATATATACACGTACACGCAGCGGCTGGCGTGCAAGTATCACATTCATCCAAATGGTTTGTTTTTTTTTTTTTTCTGCCTAACTGTTGTGAGATTACGCGTTCGCGAAGGAAACTAATTTTTTCATTTCTCCTTTTTGTGCGACGCGTTTCGCGCATCTCTGTTTTGAGACCCTACGTTGTTCGCTTTTGTGTTTAAGGCTGTGGACCTCTCCACTTGGCTCCCTTCTTCCCCCTGGCATGAGCCCCCATCTTCTAATCGCCTGAACTCGCAGCGTTCTTTTCGATCGGCGATGCCCGCACAGGGTGCCAAGCACAGTGAAGAGTTTCAGCTGGGCAAGAAGCCATGCGAGCGGCAATGAGAGCGGCCACGCGAGCAGCCTTGCGAAAATTCGTACACACATGTGCGTGCGTATGGAACTGCCCCTAATGGTTCCTCATTCAGCCGGAGAAGCCGCGCGGGCAGTTACTTCACGGCAGTTACTTCACCGGCAGTTACGTCACGGGTTACTTCCTCACGGGTTACTTCCTTACGGGTTACTTCCTCACGGGTGACCTCCCCACGGGTGACCTCCCCACTGGTGACCCCCTCACTTGTGACGTGTTCCCAAGTGATCGCGAACGCCACCTGGCCTCCGAATCCTCGCGAAGTGAGCCAGTCCCCACCCACTTCCCCTTCGCACGTGAAGAAGGCGTTAGGATGACCAGGGAGGCTCCCAAACGGAAATTTATCTCTTGTCACATGCACCTTTTGTAAACAACTTTC
>NW_004193772.1:0-1489 GCF_000321355.1 Plasmodium cynomolgi strain B
TCAGTTTATAAAAATAAGACACATACGATAAAAAATATATATATAAATAATATAATACATAATGCACAATTCATTTTAATAAAATAATAAATGTTCATCATACAAAGTAAGAAAACTGACTGTGTTCATTTTTTTTTTTTTAATAACCTAGACATATAATATATAATTGCTTATATATATCCTTTTTAATTTATTTGCGTAAATAATTTACCATTGTAATTATGTAAAAATATCAATTAGTATTCTTATTTTTAATTAAAATTAAAATGTTTTTCAAAAGAAATTATATTATTTAATTTCAAAAATATATTTCATAATTATTTACTTTAGTTTGTTAAATATGTAAAAATATAATTTACATATGAAAAAGTGTAGAATGCATAATGTTTAAAATTATGTTCATTTTACACACTTTATTTATTTCCTTTATATTATCACATCTTCTACATCATTTCTTACTACATTTAGAAAAACGTTTTGGATATAAAATAAATTACTACAAAAAGTAGTAATTAATAAATATTTTGTGCTTAATATTTATGATTTATCATACTTTTTTCTTCTAGCGTTAGTTAAATTCAGTTGGAACTTTGTTTTGGTCAAAAGATAAAAAAAGTAGAAATGCATTAACCAATTTAGACGAAAAAAATAGAAAAAGAGTTATTTTTTCCTGGAACTATATATTTAGTTATAAATTCTAGTTCAGCAACATAAAATTTGGCATATGGATCAGTAAAAATGTGTAATATAGTATATAATATCGTTGATGGCATATTTAATAGCACAATCTTTATTGATAAAATACTGCTTAAATTAAAAAAAAAAATCGGAATTACATTAAAATATTATGACTTGTTCGTAGAAAAAATAAAGAGTACATGTGGTATAATAGAAAAATTATATTTCATATCAATAAGCAGAAATAAAAATATAAAATATACATTATTATAAAGAAAAAAAAAAAAAATATATATATATATATATAAAATTATATGATACATAAAGCAGTGAGAGTGGTAGAGAAATGCTTCTTTATTATTATCTGTAACAGGAATGTAAAGAACAAAATAGAATTCAATAATACTAATGAAATATATATTAGATAATATATTAACAATGTTTACAAATAAATATATAAAAAGTTATTATGCCCTTATGCGTATTTCCATTAATTGTAAAATTCAATAAACAATGAAACAACAATAAATAGATAAAAATATTTAGAGATTAGAAAAAAATATGAATTATCAAATAAATTATATAATATATGTTTTTTAAAGCAGAAAAACATCATGATATATGTGAAAAATATATCCCTATTGTGTCAATTGTCTTATATTACAACAAAATTATAGTTACTCGGCATTATTTATATATAATGTAATATCCAATAACATTCTACATTTTTTTTACTCATAGTTTTATATACATTATATATTCTTCTTAATAAAGTAAAAAATTATAATAAAAACAAATACAACATTTTGTT
>NW_004193773.1:0-1489 GCF_000321355.1 Plasmodium cynomolgi strain B
TTGTACACCCTTATTGGTCTTATTTTTCCATTAGCGGGCGAGCAAATTCACTCCCCGTCCTTGAGCCATTTGCGTGTATATACTTGTAAGTGTATTTGTGCATTGTTGCCTGCACAATTTAGCAACTACGGTGTGAGCAGAAGTGTGTTCGTATTTGTGCGCGTAAATTACACTGCTGAGGACAGAGGGGAAAACTGGGAACGCAATTTTTCTGCTTTCTGCATGTGACATGGTGAAGTTTACTTGTCCCAAAGGGGGATCTTCCGTTCGATTCACCTGTCTCTGCGCATGTGACATGTGTACGTATGACATGGTAGTAAGGGGTGCGAGCATGCTAAAAAGAGGTGTGGTATCATGCGGGGGATGCGCTTCTCCTTTTCTTTTGATCAGCGCGGGATGAAACATAATGGGAGCCGTGGGCGAGGGCCTCAAAAATGTCATTGAAAGTCCCAGCATGACTCAGCCGCACGTTGCACATAAACGACATGATTCTTGCCAGTCGGTCACTCCTTCAATTTGTCTGCCCTAATTTTTCAGCATGTTTCAAATTTGTTATGAGTGTGTTAGCACTGTGTTACAATTTTTAGCGCTCTTTTCGCTTTTGTTCGCATTTTTTCCCAATATTTTTCCAACCGTTTCACTATTCTTATCAACCTTTTCCCTGCATGTGCCAATTTTGCAGACCCACGCTCTCTTATTAGGTGACTCATTGCCAACATATATTCACGGCCATCACCTGGAAACACGCTCGAGTGAATAAAGTTTTTCGCAAATTCAATTACTTTTTTAAGTGAACCATTTTAAATGCAGATTTTTTTTGTATGCATATACTGCCCATTTTTTGATTATCCAAGTTTTTTTTTTCCTGAGTCTTTAGATATGCACAAACATGTACGTAAAACTGACTGGGGGGATATTACGTATTTTTTTCTGAATGTTTTTGATCGATAAATAAAGGAATTTATTATTTTTTTCAATCTATTACAAATATTTTTTACGTTCGAACAAATCCGCAATTCTTATTTTTTTTAAAATAAATAAATTTTATTTCATTCATCTGAAGATACATGCATGTGTAAATTTACTCACATTTTTACTTACATTCCTGCTAGTTATTTTTTTTGTTAAGCCAGTTTATAAAATAATAAAACCCAATCTGCTTTTACAAACGCGCCACGTGCTATAACGGATACATCAACCTAACCCTTGCATCCTAAACTCTATAACCTTATCTATTCTTTTTCATTAAATTTTTTTTTTTAATTAAGTACTATTTTTTGTATAATTCTTTTATAGTTGTATAATGTATCATTTGGGAGGTAATGTATATATATTTACCTTAATTCACTTTGGGGTGTAATTAATTTTAACATATCTTTAGTCACGGTATAATTATATAAATGATACATTTGGATAAATTTTATGTAATGAATCATGTAATATTTGGATTTATTTTTAAATCATCAGCATTTAATTGTGATATTTTATT
>NW_004193104.1:0-1489 GCF_000321355.1 Plasmodium cynomolgi strain B
CACATGAAAATAAATTAAAAAAAATTAATACCCTTAAAAGTAAGTATAAGGCTCCCATCCCTCCAGATACACCCATAACTGGTACTGGATCAACATCTTTTATAAATTCTGAAATACCATTTTGTACATTTGTCATGAAGCCTGAATTATTAATTCCTGTTCCTAATGGTTTTGTTACTACTCTGGGATTCTCTGGTGATAACCTATTCTTTGTTTCAACGCGTCCTCCTTTTCCATAATAACTTTCTGATCCATGAGATCCTCGTGATACATAAGGGGGTTGTCCAAAAGATTCATATTTTCCTAAGTGTTCTAGGTTTTGAGGTAATTGATTTCTATCAAAGGGTTCTTCTGATACAAAATTTATTGCTTCTACTGATGATTGTGATACTTCAGATACTCTTGAATTTACAGGATCTGCTATTATTTCTTCTCCTAAAGACATTCGTAATGCACTTGTTCCTTCTGAATGTATTGGATTACGTGGATCATCTAATATTCCTTCGTGTGATGGTTCCCTATCTCGTTCTGATGATGTGTGGGTAGGGGGTTGTTCTTGTACCACAGATGATATAAATAAACCTGGATTACGTATAGGAAATTTTTCATTTGTACAACATATTCTTCCGGTCTCTGTAATATTCTCCATAAGTGCATAAATGTGCTTCAATACATCATTAAATTCTGAGCTATCGTGTAAAAATTGTTTAAATAAAGAATTATTATATAAGTAAACTAAATTAAGCATGTCACTGCAGTATTTAGTATTCCCATGCAAATTTTCTGCTGATAACTTTATATACTTATCATAAAAATCATATAAGGCATTCATTTTTCGAAATTCATTATCACCTAAGTGTTTAAAGTAATTTCTACATGCATAAGAACTAGTAGAATTATTGTATTTGTCTACAAATTCTTTGAGTATATCAAATCTGCCCTTATCACATGTACCATATAGTTTATCACGGATTTGACCACATAACAAGTAGCTCATATACGTACAAGTTCCTTCATCATTATATTTACCCCAACCAAAAACATGATCGTTGCTTAAATATGCTTTTAATTTAGTAAAAATCTCAGATAAATCATTATATATCTTTAGTTTACCATTTTCGTATTCTTTTCCAATATCCGAAATAAATGTACTACTCATATAACCCCTATCTTTTAATTTATCGCCAAATTGATAATTTAAATCCTTGTAACATTCATAATTAAGATACTAAAGGAGAAGAAGGATTTAAACGAAGTTTATAAAATCATTAAAATAAAATCACTTGATATAAATATAATCGTTAAGCAAAGCCTACAAAACATTTAAATATGCAGTTAAAATATATGTGGCTAATAATAAATGAAACTTACTCCTTTAAAAGATGTATTACATGGATGACTCATTTTCTTTTACGATAATAAATGAAAAAAAATATGAATAATATTGTTATAAAATTTATTATTTAATAAAATATTAGAATAAAATACG
>NW_004193105.1:0-1488 GCF_000321355.1 Plasmodium cynomolgi strain B
TTTCATAATCTTTAAAATATTCATACAGATGTTTCATTTCTCTACATTCAGAAAATCTACAATTATAATTCAATAAAAAAAACAAGGATTATATTTACTAAAATCGTAATATTTAACAAACTTGGCTGTACTATTAGTTTGTTTCATTAATTCATCTTTATTTTTATGAAAATCTTTTTTAATTAAATCCCTATTAATATTAATATTTGCATCAATAAGTTTAACAACTTCAGGTACATCAAAAATATTTTCCTCCGTTTTATTATATATTTTACTTAGTTCATCATACATCCAAAAATTTAGATACAAACATTGATCTTTATGGCTTTTATTTCTTATATTATCAAGTTCCGGTAATTTTGTTAAATTTCTTAATACTTTTATACAAATATTTTTAATTTTATTGTCAGAATTTGATAAATTATCACAATGAGTACTCTTGTATGTATTGTCATCAGCATCTTTTCTCAATTCTTCATATATTTGGAAAGAGGGGAGCTCTTCTAGAACCCTTTCCTGTAAAATAAGAATATAAAATGTGGTATAAATTTTTTTATTTCAATGAATTTTCTATTGCTCAGAAGAAAAATAGAATAATAAAATAGTGAAATTAAAAAAGAAAAATCTATATTATTTAATGAAAAAACGTACATATTCACTTTTTATATTGGTAAAGCTCTTGTCATAGCTATTTGATATAGCAGGTCTTCTCAAATTATTTTCTGCTAACATGTCTGTGGTTTTAACATCTTTGAATGATTTTATAAGTGAATTATCAATGTTACACTTTAATTTTAAAGAAGATAACTCATCATCCTTTTTAAATGTAGACCTAAAAAGGATCAATTCATTTTCATATCTGCGTGATAATCCCCATTGACTATCCTCCTCATATAATTTATGGTATAGTTCGAAAATATGAGTAATGTATTTACAGTATTCTTTTTTTTCATTTTCTTCTATTTTAGACCATTCTTCATTTGGATATATATAATATTGCAAAAAATCATATAATATTTTCTTATTTTGTAATACTTCTATAGGAGCGCATTCTATAAAATTCCTTGTACAATCTTTCTCATTATTAATAGAACATTTTTTCTTTATATTTTCTTCTATATCGTCGTAAAGTTCAAGAATTCTAAAAAAATTAGTTTCTTTTGTGCTATTTTGCCATATAACCAATATTTAAGATATTCACAGCACTTACTTTCGCCAGAAGCTGTAGATTTACAAATACTGTCCCATCCACTAAATATATTCTTTAGATGATTTTTAAGTTCATTTAAATGTTTCATCTGTTCATCACCATCTGTTGAAGGAATGATATTGTTTGTCGCTTTTTGAGCATCTAACAATTGGTAAAAGTTAAATAATTTTGAAGTTTTCAAAACTGGTTGCTAAGAATAAGAATATAATTAAAAATGGGTATTTATATTTTTATCTTAAAGTGGGAAGCTATTGCTTTCATGAGAAAATTATATGTTA
>NW_004193774.1:0-1491 GCF_000321355.1 Plasmodium cynomolgi strain B
TAATGAAATAGAAACACCTGCAGTTCCTGAATCTGAT
Source organism: Plasmodium cynomolgi strain B (assembly GCF_000321355.1). NCBI lineage: Eukaryota > Apicomplexa > Aconoidasida > Haemosporida > Plasmodiidae > Plasmodium > Plasmodium cynomolgi. The sequence goes on from NW_004193774.1 coordinate 38, forward strand.
GATATAACTGAAGGAGGATTGGATTCTCCTGATAATATAGTTAATTTGTTAGACCCTTATATTAAGGACTTGGATAACAACAATACAAATATTAATGTTCTTACCCCAACTATTCTTTCATGTATCGGAACATTTACAACAATCTTCGTATTATATAAAGTAAGTGTGAGTTATAAAAAAATATTAATTTTTGCATATTAACGTAATAAATATACTCGAATAAAAATTTTAAATTAGAAAATGAAAATTTTGTTTAATTTTTTTATTGAATTTTGTTATATTAGATGACACCAATTGGATCCATGTTAAATAATATATTAGGAAGAAATAAAAAAATTCATAGTAATGTAAATGAAGAAGCTTCAAAAGAATTTATGCATCATATAAGAAAATATTCTGATACAAGTCCTGAAAATGCATTATATCAGCTAGCATACAATCCATCATGAGAACACATAATGCAGAATTTTCGAGAACATTTAATAAAATATTTAACAATTATTTTTTCTAATAACATTTATACTAATCTACACACATTATTTTTCTGATTAAAGAGGATCAAATCAAAATGATGCTAAAATATTATAATTATCGTGATCAAATAACAAAATAGTTATTATATGTAGATATAAATATTGATTATGTACTGAATCATTATTTAATATATTTAGAACCTAAACATACGAATATATATATTTCAGAAAAAATATGCATTAATATAACTTTATTTATATTTTAAAGTAACATGAATATATGGATAATTGCGGCAATTAATTTTTATTTATTTTATTTACATCTTTGTTTAAGACAGAACTAATCAAATTTCTTTAACAATTATCATACGGTTTCATCAATGTTTTTTTTAAAATATTTCGATATATCAGTTTAACACATTTGTATTTTTTATATATTTCGTGATCACATTAATAATATAATGTGTTATTTAATACTTATATATTCCTTATTTTTATATTATTTAATTATATCATTTAAATATATTTTAAGCATTTATATATATAGAAAATTATGCTATTAATAAATATTACACCACATATTTTATCTTATGTCTTTTTTAAATTTATAACTAATCCCATCATTATTATATTAATTCAGATAACAATATTTCATATAATCTTAAAATGAATTACATAAAAATATAATTCTCTATAGAAATACAATAACCAAAAAACGAATAAAGGAAATATATTAATTGCTTCATAATATTTTTAATTTTTATTTTAACATAAGTTTAATTATATTGTTTCATGCTTTAGCTTTATGATTAGAATAAAATAAAATTTTTTGTATAGAATTATTGATGAATCAGAGCTTTAGTACATATAATTGATATTAGAAACGAAGAAAAACTATAAAATATTATACATTATAGCCTATAATAATACCATGTATTCTTATTTTACTTTATTTTTCTCAAAAAAAAAAATTATTTTTTT
>NW_004193106.1:0-1489 GCF_000321355.1 Plasmodium cynomolgi strain B
AGTATTTTTGTATTTATCCATGAACCTAAAGGAGTAAACTAATTTAAAGCAGACAGGATTATATATTAAAATATATAATATTATTATTTTCATTTATTATGAGAACATCGAATAATTATAGGTATTCAATATTTTGCATATGTTTAAATAAAATTTTGTATTAACCTTATATAAAAGCGCTAATGGTAATGATGCACCAGCAAATGTACTAATTGCTGTAGTTACAATTTTCTTCATTGGACTATCTACATTTCCATGAGTTATGGTTGTATTATCTGTTAAAATATCTCTTGGTCCTTCAGTAGCTGTGAGTAAATCACTTTCAGGATAACTCACATGAGTTTCACCGACAACGGAATCTAATTGCAATAGGTTTTCATTTTTTCGACATTTAGTTGATAAATCCTGAACTATATTATCTAGAGATGGTATTTTATACTTTTCGTAATCTTCATCAAAAAAATAAATTTTATATTCTTCCTTAAATGCACTTAATATGCTACAAGTAGAACGTTTCTTTTCTTTATCCAAATAACGGCAATATTTTTCATTCATTTCTTTATATATTTTAACACATTCACACACAAAATTATGTCGAGGATTATTAATTATATTTTTTTCCATATCAATTAAAGTATTGATAATAACATCCTTATTATCACTAAAAACATTTATTAATATTATCTTTCTTGGATCATAAATTTCATATTTTAAAATATTTTCACATATTATAGGACTTCCTGTTTTATTCATATAATTCTTATATGCTTCAAAGCATTTATTAACAATATTTTCTGTAATATTATTTTCATCTATCGAATTATATATCCAGTTGTATAAAATATAACAACGCTTACTACTAAGCTGCTTACCTTTTGGTTCTAAAGAAAAGTATCCTAAATTTCTCATAAGTTTCTTACAAAAATCTTGGTACTCACTTAATTCCACGCACAGATTCTCTAAATTTAAGTTACACAAGGAATTATATAAATTTTTGTCATCTTCCACAGCATTATCAAAAATTTTATATGTATTCCATACATCATCTAAAAAGGGATACTGGAAATAAAGATAAAATACATGAAAACGTTGTTTTAATACAAATGTCCTTTGGTTTCCATGTTATTGTATATAATATAATTAATGTTATACATAGAAAATAATAAAAAAAAAAAAAATGACAAAAATCAACCTCCTTTTGCCAAATTTCTATATCCTTTTTAATTTCCGACATATTTATAAAATTTAAATATAAAATTTATTTCTGTATAAATTTTTATTGATAAACTATCTATGAACACAGGCTAATTTTGTCTTTTATTTCTTATTGAATTTAAAATATGCGTAAATGTATTTTTAGCATAAAACAATCCTAAATAACTTTTTAAATGTGTATTACAATAATAATAATAATATTATAAAATATAAACAAAATAATATAAAAAATTGGGCTCATAAGTTTCCATACACTATGTTTTTATAATTCAAT
>NW_004193775.1:0-1487 GCF_000321355.1 Plasmodium cynomolgi strain B
AAAGTTAAATATTATTTATCTAATAAAACCAGGAATTTAGTATTAGAAGAATGTGGGCAAATACAGGTTTGGACGAACTAAAATTTGATTACTTAACAGCAGGAGGACGTAGTAAAGGCATTATCATGGTATATAAAAAATAAAAGGAATTGTTTTATAAGGACTGAAGGAAAGAGTGCATGTACATGTGACCATGCATAGTACAATATATGCAAAAAAAAAAAAAGAAAGAAAAACATGTACATATATGTATATTTATTTCTATTGCAGACACAATTAAAAACTGATTTTAATGGCAGAGCCAATGATTTTTTTAAAGGAATGTACACATGGGGAAACAAAACAGATAACATTGCCAACGATTGGTGCAAGAAAAATGAAGAACAACAAGACTTCAAAAACGAGGAACAAAACATGTGCGAAGTCATTGTGCAAGCATATTGGGAAATGGGAATAGATATGTTGGAACAAAGTGCAAGTGATGTACACAATATCCCATTAAAAGCTTATATGAGATGTGCATTCATGAGCACATGGTTAGGTATTTTGAACGAATACTTCTGTGGTACAGACAATGTAATCCGACGTGCACTAAAAGCAGTGACAAAAATGGATAGGGATATAGGCGAGGGGGAGAAAATTGATTATGACAAATGTTTGAAAAGTAATTTCTATGAAGACTTTATAGAAGGAGAAAGTATAGACGAGCTAATATTGTCCATATTGAAGAATAAGAATAATAGAATTGTCGACAAAATATGGCATGAATGGAAAGAAAAACCAATTAAAGGAATGAACTCGAATGAGATAACATGGAATAATGTGGACAAGAATAAAATGAAGAGAGGAATAAGGAAAGTACAAAAGATATGGAATGAAATTAATAAACAAAGCGGGGGAAATCAAGAAGAAAACATTATGTTGAAATCCTTAGAAACAAAGATGAAGGAGCTTTGGAATCAAAAAGGGATTGAGGTACAAGGTAGGAATACGAAAAAGAATAACCTAGATATAGGAGTAAAAAACCTGACAATTCAAAGAGAACAAAGAAGTCATAGAATGTTAGACGGAAAGTTCGTTACAATAAAAGATAACACTTGGGAGAAATGGATGTCATCGTGGAAAAACGTAAATGATAATAGTAGTAATAATCATGTTGAAAGTGACAACGAAGAAAATGGCTGTAATGACGATACGAGCCCCGCAGGTGCCACCTTAGAAACTGGAGAAGTCACGGCCCCCAAGGTATCAACTACAGTGGCTAATTCAGCAGGGATAAATCCATCAGCAGCAGGGATAAATCCATCAGCAACAGGGATACATCCACCAGCAGCAGTGATACATTCACCAGCAGCAGTGATACATCCACCAGCAGCAGGAATAGATGCATTATCACCAGGGATAGATGCATCACAAGCAGTGATAAATGCATCACCAGCAACTATAGCCTCATTAGCAGGTACATCAGCACAGGATGACCCATTAAA
>NW_004193776.1:0-1486 GCF_000321355.1 Plasmodium cynomolgi strain B
ATAAAAGTTAATAGAAATATATCTACTTCATATATATTAATTTTTAATATAATTATTTTATAAAATGTAACGTGTAAACTATAATCTGTGTCTTTATATTGTTTTTTCTACATACTAACGCGTTAAAAAATTTTTCCTTTGAATTTGATTAATATTATAGATTATAAAAAAAATAATAATAGCATACAAAATATATCATTAATTTGTAAACATAATGAATTCCTGTATAATATTGACGTGGTATTATTAAGGAGTAATATATATCTTATTACTTTTGATATGTTATTTTTTATTTCTTTTTTAGGAATTATGAAAAATTAATAGAATATATACTAAATATTATAAATCGGAGATGTGGAAGGTGGTTTAGGGTTTAGGCTTAGAATTTAGGGTTCCGTTTATAGGTTTTAGGGTTTAGGGTTTAGGCTTAGGTTTAAGTTTTGCTTTAGGTTTAGATGTAGGGTTTAATGTTAAGATTTTTGGGTTTAGGTTTTACTTTTAGGGTTCATTGTTTAGGTTTCATGCGTAAGGTATGATGTATCGGTTAATATTTTAAGCGCTTTTAAAAGAAGTTGGTGTTATATTATATAATTTCCGCGACGGAATGCCAAAAATAAATAATTGCAGAAACGTTAATTAAAACGAGGGTAAATAAAAATAAGCATGTATTATCAGATGTATTAAGAATAATTTATTTATTCTTAAAAAAAATTATAATTGCTCATTTCTGCGCACGTAATAAATATTTGTAGTTGTTTTAAAAAAAAAAAATAAATTAAAAAAATAAGGCGGTTACCATTTTTCATGGCAATTTTCAAATTAGTAATGAGATTGTCAAGAGCGCAGCAAAATATATGTATATATATGTATGTTGGTACGATCGTAGCGGGTTACGTAGAATATTATTCTTCACCTCTTTTGTAGCAGGTTTAGCATCTTCCTCGCGCATCGAGTTCTCGTTTCTGTCCAGGGGAGTGTGATGTGATGTTGTTGCAGCTAGCAAATGAACATCACCTCTAAGCAGTTATTAAATACATATGTAATAATAAGTATGCACTGCGTAGTGCGTTTTTTTTTTTTTCTTCACGATGACACGCTTTGCTAAAAGGGCTATTTTTCCCCTCATTATCAGTTTCGCGCAGCGGAGAAATTACATGTCATGTGCAAAAAATATGATGCACGATTATGTCATATAAATAAGTCGTAGTAATATGCCTGGAAAAATACGAAAAAAACATTTCCCTTCACAGATAAATAAATAGTGTACTTCCTCGGCTGGCCTTCCTTCCGCCGCTAGGAGCGTATATATATTATATATATTTATATATATTATATGTAATACCCGCCTTAATTTCCTTCCTTCGAATGCGACCTACGGGGAACGGCGCGTTTGTTAGACTCCACTCCAACGGGGTGTTCCATTGCAGGAGCTACGTATAGATACAATGTAATCAAATAAGCGCTTCCTTTGCGCCTAAAACTACCA
>NW_004193777.1:0-1487 GCF_000321355.1 Plasmodium cynomolgi strain B
GTATTTTTATCATATTTACTCAATAGCCAAAAATTTTTTACTAAAGATTCAAATAATCAAAATTTGGCTTGTAATATATTGAACAGGTGGTTAGATCAACATAGAAGTTTCTTTACACATGCAGAAAACTGTTATGATAATAATACACGATGGAATATACACATTGAACCATTATGGGAATGGTTGCAAAATCATTTTAAACTAAATAATACATGTAAAAGGCATAATGTATTCTCAAAATCAACACAAATACCTGAGGGATTGCACCCCTTTAAATGCAGTAAACTATCCCCTGAAGATTTTATTTGTTATAATCCTTCAGAAGATGATGATTTTAAAATTAAAGAGGATTGTGATAGACTGAATGATTTATGTAAAGCATGTGATGAATATGAGAATGATCCGATATCTTTTGCTCTCAAGATAGAATCCTGTCAGACATGTCCATCACTGATAAGTACCATTCGTTTTCCAGTATGTGCTACCTTTTTTGTAACTCTATTAATTGCTTTTTTTCTATATAAAGTAATTTAGATGTTTTAATTCTTATATAGAAATGTTTTGTTATATTATTTCAGATTAATTTATTAATGACATACTGATATAAACAAATATATAACAAATCACGTATTACATATTATTTTTTTTAACAGTTTACTCCTCTTGGACGTATATTATCTAATCGAGGTAGAAATAAAAATAGGTTTCAACAGCAGTTCAGCGAAGAAATGGAATATGAAGAATTTGAAAGATATAGAAATAACAACCAACGTTCGAATAATAGAATAAGTCATTTGCATTACCAATCTATGGAAGATTAAATTTGTTAATATATCTATAAATATTGATTTCATAAAAAAAATGGTTTAACAAGCATAACTTATATATGAGACGTAAGGATGAAAAGGAAAGTGGGCATATTATTATTTTATATTATACACAATGCATTTGTGTATTTATATAAAAAATCCATATAGTAAAAGTAAATTCACTAGTTTTATATAATAGTAGCTTATAACAATACATTTATTAAATGAAAAATCAATAAATAGGTTGAATATTTCCATGGCACACACATAATAAGTAACATATATTACAAGATAAATTCAGTTACATGAGCTGTGTTTCTATTTATAATTAGAATTCAATTGGAAATGGCCATTTATTTTACAATTACAAAATCTTAGAAATTAAGAATGAATGTAATGTTATTAAAAATATATTGTTCAACATTGTTTTAGAATTTCATTCTGTACATGTTAAAAAACCTTATTCCATAAATAACGATTCTTCTATTTCTATGAGAGTAGAAAATTGTTACATTAATTTTTTTTTTTTTTGGTAAACCTTGACATTAATTTTCATATATATGCACACCATTATTATACCAAGTATAATAATGGTTAAAAAGCTATCATGAATCTAACATGAAACTCTGAATCATGTGTAAAATTGATTATATTAATATATTCCATTTATTGGCTTTT
>NW_004193778.1:0-1488 GCF_000321355.1 Plasmodium cynomolgi strain B
GATTATTAATTTTTAAAACATATATTTTTTAAATTATATTAAGAAATACATACATGTACATTACTAGGTTTAGGGTTTAGAGTTAGGTTAAATATTTAAATATGCGAAACGATAGGATTATTTAAATACTAATAAAATATTCTTCATGAAATAAACCTGTGAAAAAATTCAAATTATAGAAAATATTAATGTAGAAATATTAAATTTAATTGTTAAATGAATATGTCTCTGAAATATTTCCATGATGCTGCTAAAATAGCAAACCTAAGGAATTTAAGGAAGTAGATGCCTTTGTTGCTTCCTTTCATGTTGTATATGCTTATGATTATAAATATGTATGCGAACCAGTAAAAATATGTTTATTATGTCAATTTTTCTTTGATAATATTCATCTAATAGATTTTTTCATTTTACTTCAAAGGTTTCCGTATTTTATAAAATTAGTATTTTCTATTTTAGGGTTCAGACAATTACGATAATGTAGAACAATATTTTGATTCAGATAAAAATAATTATGAAAAATCAACAGATACCTGAAATTTGAATATGGATTTTAACTCTAGAAATAATATTAATGAAGTCAATTTGAAAAATATAAAATGTCACAGGTGTATATGTGCAAATGTTAAATAAACCCTGCATAAATCTTTAATCAAATTAGATTCAAAGCATTAATTAGTAATAAAAAATCTTCAAAAAGTCATCTCAATTACAGATTATCCTATTTTATACAACCTAACACCTTTCAAAAAAAATTGTTACATTTAATTAAAAAACATAAGGTATTTGCTTGGCCAGACAGTGGTTATGATAGTATTCGCATACATATTTATGCCAAACATTTGCAAACGGTGTTGCTTTAACGAGTGATTTTACCCCTGCTTTCCATATAATTGTTATTATTCACACCAGTTCTATAATGTTTTTTTAAAGTAGGAATTATTGCGCGATAGTACTACATGTATAAATTATTATAAGCATTACGTATGAGCATACACTTCAAACATTTTATATATTAAGAAAAAAAAATAAAGAATCAGAAATTTAAAGAGTTTTTTCAATAAATATTTAAATTTGATGCAGTGTTTAACGCAGTTATGCTGTTTAATATGAACCAGAAACAACTCATGTATTCGTAAAATAAGTATAAAGTTAGTGTTATTGTGCGCGCTCATTTTTTATCGTATAAATTTATTATAATATACAAAATTGCAATTTTTCTTATAAATAAACTTTTCGTATAAAAACTCTTTTTGTAATTTGTTAACTTTTACCAAAAGTTAAAGGTAAAACCACATTAAAAGGCGATTGATTTTTCCCTTATTTTTTTACCTTATTATATAACCCTATGTTAGTGTCTATCTATTTTTAGTTCTATATAAAAAATCGCTTTATATAAGCACATTATGTGAACATTTTTTTATTTTATAAAATGTACACGTTTCATTTTGCATTTTTAAAAATAATACAAAATTTTAATTAATAGTT
>NW_004193779.1:0-1485 GCF_000321355.1 Plasmodium cynomolgi strain B
GTTACCAATTTTTAATTATATATATATTTATATATACTCTATGTATAAAAAACGTTGATTTATAAATTTAAATTATAAAGAATAAATAATTTTAATATATATTTTATATTTAGCTTAACACTTTATATTACGCATATGTGTAATATAGGTTATTTAATATGACTTTTCATATGGATAGAAATATTGTATGTTCTTATATTGAAATAAAATAATATAAAGGAATTTATTTTGTTATTTTTTTCGTTCAACTTATATATATGAAAAATTGTCTCATTTTTATGGATAAGTCCTTTTTTTAAAATTTTTTAAGCGAAATATTCCAGGATGTGCAATTTAACAAAAATTTACATTATAAAATAAATCCGTAAACATATTAATAATAAAATTACAACATTTTTTCTTTTTCTGGATATTAATAATTAAAATTGACGCAACAGAATCATCTTTAGTAAGTATATGTTACAATATAATTAATAAATATTGTAGATATTTTTTTAAAGTTAATCTGTAATATTTTAACAAATAAAAAAATATAAAATCATAAAGAACTTTGATTTTTTTTTTTTACATTTTATTTATATATGATGTTTTTTTATATTTATGTATTACATATTACAGACAGCTATGGTTAATCAAAAAAGTTTGTTAATTATAAAAATATGATTATATTATGTGTGTGTACAATATAATATTTAAATATTGTTTATGTTTAAATATATATACTTCGCACACATTGTTATTATATATATATTTTTTTTATGTGAATAAAAATGGTAAAAAATTATAACAATAAATGATTCTATTCAGAATTTTTATATGTAATGTATATTTTTGAGATATGATAAATGTATATATTATTATGCTATTTTTTCACTAAGTAAATAGCACTATATATATGTAATAGTGTAAAAAAGACCGCGAATGTGTGAATATTATTTATGATTTTTCATCTTGAAGAGGAAAATGAGAAAAATTATTTAATAATTACCGCGATATTATAAAAATTAACGTTATTATTTATTTTATACAATATTGATGTTTTTAGATGATACACAGTAAAATGTTTGTTTCCCTTATATATTAATAATAAATATATTGTAAATATGTATATACATTTATGTATTATGGCTATAAATTAAATTTAACTGTACATATGTACATATTGCTTTGATCTATATAATACATCTGTATGTTACCATCAGGAATAACCTTAATATGTAATATTTATTTAAATTAAAATGTTGTTCAAGTATATGAAAGGTTTTTTTACGAAATAAAGTCATAATAACACTTATTAGATGTATGTATAATTACATAGATTATTATAATGGCAAACATTTCTACACATTTTTATGCAAATAGATAACTATATTTCACTAATCACGGTATTTTGTACACATAAATTAAGTAAATATTTTTTTCTTTATATATTCACCGGAGTATATTTGTTTCTATTTATTCATTTATATTTTATATTTTCCTTAT
>NW_004193780.1:0-1483 GCF_000321355.1 Plasmodium cynomolgi strain B
TTGCACAAAATGATCTTTCAAACGAAATAAGAAAACATATTACATAAGACAAAATTACTAATATTTTATTAACATTAATATTTCATCATAAACACGTATATTACATAACAATATGGATGGTTATATATACGCTTTCTATGGAAATTATCATTATTTGTTTAATTATAAAACAATTTTTCATAATGTTTTGTTATATGAAGCTAATAGTTCATTTTTTTTTTATGAAAAAAGATTCACATTGTTTATGTTATATATTGTTAAAACTGTATAGAAATATAAATAAGAATAATAAAATATTCTGCAGATGAAGGTATAAAATATAAAATTATTATATTTATTTATGCTATTACAGTTATAACAATAATATTGTAGTAGTGTTTTTAATATATATGAATTTGTAATTTACCTAATTGTAAATATAATTGAATTTTTTTCAATTTAATATTATAATGTAGAATTTACTCTTCTTATGGGATAATATATTATTTCACAGTGCATATATATATTTTTTCTAATTAGTTCTATGCATTCTATATAATTTCACCGTGTTAATTTAGTTGTATCATATATTTTCATTTATATAACTTTCTATATTAAATGAATTATGTATAATTGTTACATTATGTTGATTGACCCATTTGAAATAAAATTTGAACCATTAGCTTATTCACGGTGTTCTACCAAAAAATATAATTAATGTATTATCTTTAGATCCAAAAATGTTGAATATAATGGAAATAGTCGAATATACATATTGTTGTGTTTTAATAAACATGAAGTAAGATATATAAGAATATTATAGTAAATATTCTTATAACTATTAACTTAATAATAAAAAATGTTATGTGTATTTTTATATAATACCTGATTAAGAAACTCATTACTTATAGTATTACGTTAATATTATTACGTAATTTCTGTTCTATTTTTTGCAAGGTTATTATATTTATTTAACTATTTTTATTTTTATATTTTTTTACATAAATAGCATTTGTATTTTATAAAATAAATATAATCATTATTATATCACTATGGGTTAGTGTTTTTAAGTTGAAATAGCAATTATATATTAAATTTATTTTATGTAAAAGCAATAAAGATTTTAAAAAATTACATATATATAATAATTGTACATTTTATGAAATAAATCTATTAGTAACCTATTTATTTTTATATAATGTTGAATTTATATATTTTTATGATTTTTTTTGTTAAATTTTTTTTTTAGGGTGTTTCATATGCAATGATAAAAATATAATTATATTATATTGATTCATTATGTATTATAAATTTACAATGATATTATATCAAAAATATACTCTAATAAGTTAAAATCTTAAATCATTTTCTCAGATAATTAGATTCCATGAACAAATTATTTTTTATATTGCTATAATTGCACTATTTGTTTGTGCTTTTCTATAAAAAGTTCATGTAAAATTCAATGTCCTTACCTTTTTATGAATTTTTTATATATATTAAA
>NW_004193781.1:0-1483 GCF_000321355.1 Plasmodium cynomolgi strain B
CACCAACAATGTTATAAGACATGCACTAAAAGCATTGACAAAAATGGATAGGGATATAGGCGGGGGGAGAAAATTGATTATGACAAATGTTTGAAAAAGAATTTCTATGAAGACCTTATAGAAGATAAAAGTATACACGATCTAGTATTGTCCATAATGAGGAATAATAAAGAAATTGTCAACAAAATATGGGATAAATGGAAAAAAAACAAATAAAGGAATGAACTCGAATGATATGACATGGACTACTGTGAACACGAATGAATTGAAGAGAGGAATAATGAAAGTACAGAAGATATGGAGTGAAATTAATAAACAAAGCGGGGGAAATCAAGAAGAAAACAGTATGTTGAAATCGTTAAAAACAAATATGGATGAGAGTTGGGATAAAAAAGGGAATAAGAAAAAGAATGACCTAGATGCAGCAGCAAAAAATCTGAAACAACATAGAACACAACAACGAAAAAGATATTTCAACGGCAACTACATTACACTAAATGATAAATCTTGGGAGACATGGATGGCATGGTGGAAAAGAGTAGAAGGGAATATTAGTATTAATAATGTTGAAAGTAACGACGAAGAAAATGGCTGTATTGACGATACGAGCCCCGCAGGTGCCACCTTAAAAGCTGGAGAAAATACGACCACCCAGACATCAACTACAGTGAGTCACTCAACAGTGATAGATGGATCGTCACCAGGGATACAGGCATCAGCACCAGTGATACAGGTATCATTACCAGGGATAAATGCACCATCAGCAACTGGAGCCGCACTAGCAGGTACATCAGGAAGGAATGACCCATCACTGCAGATATCACAATCAAATGGTGCAGTGGATACTGTAATAGGAAAAGAATCGCGAAAAACTGAACTGGCCCCAAGGGAAACCATAGACAACATCGATGATGGACTCTTTTTCAAAGAAGCTGGACTCGATACTCTTATCCCATATATCCCTATCATCCCAATCCTCATCAGTATCTTCATCCCCAGTTTCTTGATCTGGAAGGTAAGAATATATCATGATAGAACATAGAGAGAGAGAGTCAAAAGTGAGATAATCCCACATTTAGGGTTTCGGAGTTCAGGGTTTCCTTCAGGGATTAGGTTTAGAAGTTTAGGTTTTAGGGTTTAGGTTTTAGGGTTTAGGTTTATGGTGCAACGATCATGATAACAGTTTAGATCACAAATAATTTAACATCTCATTTCTTCTTGCAGTTTCTTTATCCAATATTGTTCGACAAAAGAAGAAGATATAGAAGAATGCACCAAATGTCCGTTCCTGCATTAGAGGAGAACATCTTTGTACACATAGAACAAGCAGCTGATTTGCCGCCTGTTTCCTATGGGTACACCATGATAAAAAAGAGACATCCTAGATTTTCGACAAGAAGGACTAAACAAGGTGTTAAGCGCACTATTATTGATATTCATTTGGAAGTCTTGAATGAATGCCAGAAGGGGGATTCGGACTTCG
>NW_004193107.1:0-1482 GCF_000321355.1 Plasmodium cynomolgi strain B
AACATGAAATTTTTAATATAACTAATGATATATTTTTTTAATATTTATTTATTATAAAATATATATATTTTTTATTAGTATAATCTAGAAGGTTCATATAAAGAACACAAAATAGATATAGACCGTCATTCTATATATTATGATATTTATGTTGATACGTGCAATAAAATTAATTCAAAATATAAAATTTACAATTTCGATAATGCAGATCGTACTTGCACAAATGTTATGGCATATTTAAATTTTATAACTCCAGATCGTAAATCAATATATGATGATAGTAGATGTAGATATTTGTATTATTGGATATACGACAGTTTATTAGAAAACAACAAAAATTATGATGTGGCTTTTAATTGGTATAGTATCATACTAACAGAATATTTCAATGTCAGTGATGATTTCCATATATGCCGAAATTATAAGGAGAAAAGTGAAAAAATAATACTTGAAAATTCGGCTAAAATAATAGAACTCTATGAGCCCTTCAATAATGATTGGAAAACATTCGACTGTGCTCATGCACAAAAATGTTCAAAGATATATACTAAGTATGTAAATGAATGTCATAATGACTATGATTTCTGTTTAAAACTACAAAATTTTAAAGAAGAATATGAAAAAATGTTGAAATCTATAGGAACACCGTGCGATACAGAGAAAATATTGCCATCTGCTCTAAAACATGATCATAGTGTTATTATAATAATTCCTATTATCATACTAACAACATTGCCCTTTCTTCTATTTGTACTATATAAGGTTAAATTATTTGGTTTACAGATTAATAATAGATATTATACATATTATTGCATATTTTACTAAAAAGGATAAACACTATATATTTATGATTTATATAATTTATCTAAAATATAGTTTACTCCAATTGGATCACGAATAACTTACCGAAATCGAAGAAGAAATGTATTTTTCGAAAATCAGTTCGATAATAGTAACACATTATTTCCTACTACTGGAAGATCAATGAGCACAGAAGAGAATATAGCGTATAATATAGCTTACAATTCTGCAACACATTCCTAAGAATGATTAACAAATAAATCAATTCGTAGAGTATAATTTATATTGAATATAAAAATTACATGAAATAACATACAAATCCTAATCATACAATAATACAATATTTAAAAAAACATATGGCCCATTTATTCTAAAACATAGTATAAATTTTAAATTATTTACAAATTGATATACGAAATAATTTAAGAAGTATTTCCTTTATTTCATGATAAATATTAACAATGACGAAATCGAAATTTATGTAATAAATTAATTTGGAACATATAGTACATATTAATAAATTATTTGTTAAAGCATCAAGGAATGGTATAAATTTATACTTATATTTCAAAATAACAATTATTATAATGATAATTCTATTTATTATTTATTCAGAATACATATTATTTTAATAGAAAAAAGTGTAAATTTTCATTAAAATATAGTAATTCTTATAAAGTG
>NW_004193782.1:0-1482 GCF_000321355.1 Plasmodium cynomolgi strain B
TTTTTTTTATAATTTTTATCAATTCTTACTAATAATATGAAGATTATTGCGAACATATATGACAGCAGGATGACATATCTTACAGGAAACTGGCTTTTCGAATTTGCATTTTTTCTCATTTTTTTTTTAACGCGTGAAGTATCGTAAAATGTAAAAAAATATATATGTTTTGTAAAGTATGGAGGATTAGTTAAGAGAACTTGAAAATAAAATGTAAAAAAATTCGTTAGTTAAAAAGTTATGTATTGGGGTTGTTCTATATATTTGGAGAAAAAATACATAGCTCGCCCTTTTAAATAAATAAAAAAAAAAATTAAGCAAAAGGAACAGAACGAACTGGGAGGTATGATGATTGACACTTGCTACTGTTACGTCACTGTTACGTCACTGTTACGTTACTGTTACGTTACTGTTACGTTATTGTTGCGCTACTGCTACGTTACTGCTACGCTAATGCTACGTTACTGCTACGCTAATGCTACGTTACTGCTACGTTACTGCTATGCTAATGCTACGTTACTGCTATGCTAATGCTACGTTACTGCTATGCTAATGCTACGTTACTGCTACGCTAATGCTACGCTAATGCCACGCTAATGCTACTGTATTGGTATTTTTTTTTTTTTATCCGTAGTTTATCCCCCTATGCAAAAGTGCTAAGCGAAAAATATTATATCTGCGCGCCGGTTATTGTTGGTGTCACAGTGCATACGCTTATTTTCTCGGGGAATAAAAAATAGGGGAAAACTAAAAAAAAATAGAACGATAAGGGTTAATAACATGTGCAAAAAGAAAGCATAAAATGAGCAAAAAGAAATAATACATGTGCAAAAAGAAAGCATAACATGTGCAAAAGGAAAGCATATAAAATGTGCAAAAAGAAGAAGGTATAACATGTGCAAAAAAAAAATATAAAAAAATAAAGGAGAAAAAAATAGTAATATTAAGGGCAAAAAAAAAGGCAAATAGGCAAAAAATTCAGATTTACAAATAGGCCAAAAAACAGATTTACAAATAGGCCAAAAAATTGTTTACAAATAGGCCAAAAAATTGTTTGCAAATAAGGCCCCAAATGTACCCTAATTATGGCGAACAAAAATCGATAACATTATACAAAATGTTAAAAGGAGAAAAATGAAAAAGAAAAAGCGAAGATCGCATAATTAAAAGTAGTATTATAAATAATAGCCCTCCGTGAAAGAATCTGTAACAAATTGCGAGAACTCTTAGAAACTCTGAAGAAATATGCAACTGGATATATGGACTAACCGTTACCTCTGAGAACGAATAAAATGCACCTTTAAGAAAATGCACCTTTAAGAAAATGTACCTTTAAGAGAATTTCTCATGTTTTTAATTCGTAAAAACCACACACCGTATAAAGTTATTTTAAAATATTTAGGACTTTAAAAAGTTTATAATACAAAATGGAAAAAGGAAATATTTAATCATATCAGTAAAAAGTAACAAAAAAAGGTAATG
>NW_004193108.1:0-1482 GCF_000321355.1 Plasmodium cynomolgi strain B
ATGTTGTATTACAGTGGTTCAGTTCACAATGATCTTATGCAGTATCGTATCCTATATTATAAGTATTAAATTCACTATGTTCATTTTTATCAAAAATATTTCATTTCCTTCATTGCCATACAAATTGTCGTATATTCCTCTTCTACTTCTGAATAAACCCAAATTTATGCTCCTTCTAAGAGGGGAAAACTAATACAACAGGGAGTAAAAAATATATAATATTATGTTAACTTAATGTGCTAATATTGTATTATTATTTTTATGCAATTTTTATTATACATTTGAATGAAAAAATTCTTTATACCTTATATAATAAAGCTAATGCCGAAGATACTGCAGCCACGGTAGAAAGAGCTGTTGTTGTGCTTGACCGACCAGAACTACCTGTGCTATGAGATTCATTAGCCTCAGTACCAGCAGCGGCTGTTGTACTTGACGGGACAGAACTATCTGCGCTATGATCTTCATCAGTCTCGGTACCAAGAGCTTCTGTTGTACTTATCGAGCCAGAACTATATGTTCTATGATTTTCATCAGCCATGGTAACAATAGCTGTGGATACAGGATATAACATAGAAACACCTGGAATTTCCTGAATAAATTCACTGGATTGTAATGATCTTTCTTCATTTTGAACAAAACTTTCTGTTGAAATTGAATAGCTAGGTGTAATGTTATTAGGAACTCTCATTGAAGGTGTAAATGCATCTGTATTCCTACTATGATCATTATTTGAAGGTGAAGATGTTTCTTTATTTCCTTGACTAAGAGTAACTCTTTCTAATGTTTTTGGTGACGATGTACACTTATAGGAATATTCATTTTCTAAATTAAATAAGGATGGTATTTTATATTTTTTGACTATATTATTATTATTGTAAAAAAATTGCATATATGAATACCTAAAACTGTTTAACATGTTGCATGTATCTTGGTGATATGTATCCGATTTCTTTTCATTATTACAGTAATTCTCATACATTTCATTATATATATTAGCGTATTCACATACAAAGTTTCGTGCGGGACTATCATCGTTATCGTATTCATCTATTAATTTTCTTATAATACTTTCCATATTATTATTAAAAATGTCTAATATGGTCATTTTCATTGGATCTTTATAAAAATTGTTGTATAAATCATAAGAGCATTTAAGTTTATCTTTTATGCGATCCTTTAAATCAATACAATTATTAAAACATTTGGTAATAATTTCATCTAAATTTTTATATTCCTCTTTTTTATTATATATCCAGTTGTATAAAATATGACAATGTTCATGTGAAGGATCGTTATATTTATTACCAAAATTATAACACCCTAAATTTCTCACAAGTTTCTTACAAAACTCTTTGTGACTATCTTCTAGGTTATCATAATTGCTTACAATTTGTTTGCAAACTTTTGCATAGTTTCCGGAACCCATATCATCTTGTTCTATAGGTTTATCAAATGTTTCGTACAATTTCCATACACTTT
>NW_004193109.1:0-1480 GCF_000321355.1 Plasmodium cynomolgi strain B
AAATAAAAATATTCTTTAAGAATTCATTTTTAATATATTATATAAAAATGTATTTCTCCTTATTTTAGTTTAGTTATGTAAAAGATTTTCATAATTATAAAACTATATTAAATGAAGATCGCAAAGACATCAAAAAAGATCATATCAAAAGCTATTGTGAAGAACATATGAGATTGCATTTAAATGGCTATGTAGATGAAGATGGCTCTTATATTAAATGTTGTACCAATGCTGCAACTTATATAACTTATTTTAATTTTTTCCTGATAGAAATATACCTGCATTTTGTGAATATACTAATTACTGGTTCTATGGTAAGTTGGAATCAACTGATAATATTAAATATACTCAGATGTTATTAAATAAATTTTTTGAGGAGATTGGAATTTTAGGATATTGCAAAGATCATACGGAAGCAATTGACGAAGATACATATAATGATCTTAAAAAATTAGATGAATTGTATGAAAGCTTTTATAATTTTGAAAAAGAATCTCCAACTGAATATCATAATCGTTGTGAAAAAGGTAAAAAATATGTCCAAGAATATGAGAATCATAAGGATACGTGTAATGGGAATGGTAACAATAGTTTTTGTAATGAATTAAACAACTTTAGAGTAATATTTAATAATCAACTTGAATCAATTAAAAAGTGCGATAACATAGAAGAATTACCATCCTTCCAACGATTTCCACTATCTGCTACCATTATAGTCCCAGTTTCTCTAATATCAGTAATAATTTTTTTTTCATTTATTACATATAAGGTGGATAAATTTTTTGTACAAAAGGGATATCATTCTTTTACATTTTATTGTGCACATATAATAAAAATATTGATATGTTATAAAAATTATATAAAATAACATGTCACATATTTTTCCTTATATTAGTATACCCCCATTGGATCATGGATAAACCCTAAATTAATGAAACAGAAAAGATACTTTAATGAATTATTACAGGAACACGAAAATACACAAAACAGTTCGTATAGGAGATCATACAACATCGCCTACACTTTGTCAGAATAAAACTAATGGAGAAAACACAAAAATAGAGTATGTATATCCACGCAAATTAGTGAGTATATAAAATATGTGCAACAAAGACATGAAATATATTATATTTAAGTTAAATCTGAAACATTGATTTTATGATTAAATCAAATAACATTATATAGTTGAGATTATATTAAACTGAACTCTTAACCCTAAACCCTAAAACCTAATTCTATACCCTAAACCTATATAGATATTCACTCAAATAAAAAATTTAAATATATCTCTAATATGTAAATGTAAAATATTAATAAGTGTACGTTATAATAACATTCCCAATTAATATTAGAATACATTTTATTAACATAATTGTACAATAAAAACTGAATATAATTTATCATTCAATTCCATTATATAATTTATGCACGATATTCTAAAATATTTATTTATATCCACAGTATATATACTTTTCTGTTG
>NW_004193783.1:0-1480 GCF_000321355.1 Plasmodium cynomolgi strain B
TATTGTAACATTGTATCTTTGTCTTATATATGCCATTTCATTTCAATAATAAATGCACTCTATTTTATTTCAATAATTATTTCTATGACTAGATATTCTTTTTTTACTATGGTATATATAATTTTAAACTTATCCTTTATTGATATTTTTAAGCAAAAATTGTAATTTTCTATGAATAAAAATCCTTTATTATAGATGTCATAAGATATTATCTTGCATAAAATAGATGAATTTTATGTATAAATGCTACATTTTTAAAAATCATCAAAATTTAATGTATTTTTAATAATTATGGATACAACAAATTCAGATTGGAGAGAATTAGGTGTAAAGATTATATACTATATATAATTATTACCATTCCATTTACTTAAAAGTATCACTTATATTATTTTTAATAACGTTCCTTGGTGTAATTATTTAACCCATTTTACATTTTTTCATTATATTTAGCAAATAGCCTTTTCAATTGAAAAAGAATTATATTCAATTGAATTTTATGATGGATTAGAAAATGGCATTATTCGTACTGATTACATTGAGTATTGTGGTACACCTCAAAATTCAAAGCATGATAGGCATGTAAGACGTGTGTGTTCAACTATTTTAAATTATTTAAAAAACAATTATGTATAAGATAATGACGGAAATAAGTTCCGTATCTGTAAGCTTTTAAATTATTGGGCATATAGTACATTAAATGGTCTTTATCATTCCAAGAAACGGTCAGAATTAGATAATGCTTATAATGCACTAGAAAAAATATGGAAAGAACGTGTTAATGATAGCAATAATGAAGATTATTATAAGAAATTTGAACCTGATCAAGTTCTTTTTAGTTACAAAGATTGGAAACAAAGAAAAGAATTATATGAATACTACGTCGATATTTATGGAATTATAACAACCGCTAAATTTTTTAATACAAGGTGCTATGTTTATTATAAATATGATACGTTCAAAGAAAGTCTCTATGATTATTTTATAAATCCATGTTCTATCTCTTATAAAGTTGACTGTCCAAATTTTTTTGAGGAATGTAAAGAGTACCACCCAGAAAAGGTGTTACCTGAGTTTATGTATTACCAAAATATGCTAAAAAGGAAAATGAGCAAGCACAAACACAAATTCAAACACAAAAAAATATCACCAATATCGCCTCTCCAAAAAAATATTACAGAAACTCCTGATTCTATTACCTCCACCGATACAAAAGCTTGCAATGCGTTTCATGGAGGAGTGGTAACTTCTATGACCTCAGGTGCTTTATATAAAGTATGAACATACTTATTTATTACATATAAATTTTGTATTTTTGTTAAGAAATTACATACTACATGTCTATTTACAAATAATATATATGTTATACATATTTTATACTATTATTTTATATGATAGTTTACACCCTTAGGAAGAATGATACGTAATCGATTTAGATGGAACAATAATAATATGAGAAATTTAAATGGAGGAAACAATG
>NW_004193784.1:0-1479 GCF_000321355.1 Plasmodium cynomolgi strain B
GGAAAGAAAAATTTTTACATTTCAGGAAGATCGTATTACTTTACAGTTTTTAGATATATAGACGATATACAAAGAACAGCAATAAAAATGTTAAAAAATAAAATATCTCATGTTGGTAAGGCAAAAATACTAAAGAAAGAATTACAAGAACAAAAACTAAACAAAAATAGACAAGTATTAGAAACAACATTACCATATAATGATCGAATAAATTCTAATGATAATTCCATTCTTATAAAATATAACCCATATATACAATGACTTATAATCAAAAGTGGCACAGTGTCAAATGGATTTTTTCCCAATTACACGTGAGCTAGAATAATATGATAGCCATGTAAGCAACACTATCACTAATTCATTAATATATATAAAAGCTTAAATGCAAAAAGAAGGAAAAAAAAAAAAAAATATAGATGTAGATATAACATCATAGCGCCAATACAAAAATGTATTAAAACACAAAATAATTTGAAGGTATTCTGTAACTAATAATAAATTATAAATAATGAAACGTACTGAAACAATGTCTAATGAAATAAAAAATGAAACACTAATAAATTATATAAAATGTGTTGCTTCATGATATTACTTTTTTACATGCATTACTCAAATACGTGTTACGTTGTCTATAGCTATTGCGATGTGATACTTATGATGAACTAAATCAGACATAAGTTATATTTTGCCACAGTACATATTAAAAATGTTAGTATATATGCAATAAAACGTAATAAAAGACCTAAATAAATTAAAATGTACTAATGATTCGTTTTAACAAATGCTTATTATTAGAATATATATACATAAGCATGTAAGCATTTTCATATACAAAAAAAATGTATGTATATACACTTAGGCTTATATGGATTGGGTTATATATATTTATATACAAGTCCATACCTTTTTTATTTACGGAACTATTTCTGCGTCCATTTTTTTTTTTTTTTTTTTGTTCAAGAAAATACATAATAAACATTATAACTTTTAATTAGTCTTTTTTTGTTTTTGTAGAAACAATGATGTCATTAAATTAATTTCCCGCTATGATCACAATAAGACTACATATTTTAATTCTTAAATTGTTACCTCTACATCATTTTAGATAATATAATATAAAATTATGCTTTATTTTAAATTACATATTCATTCTTTACGACAAAATATAAATATAGAAGCGTTAATCTTTCTTGTTAGATATATTCTGGCATTAATTACACATATGTACATATCCCTGATTTATTAAACATATTCATCATATATATAAACGTTAAGGAATAGCAAATAATGATAAATAATATAAATTATTTATCACAAGAATAATATAAAAATTTCCGTGTATGTAACACTTTAATAAACATTTATTATTGATTTTAATCAGTGCACATTTTTATGATCTCCACAATTAATTATATATTTGTTCTGAAATTATGACATTACATTATCGTGCAATTATTTTTAAATAATAACCACTAGTGT
>NW_004193785.1:0-1478 GCF_000321355.1 Plasmodium cynomolgi strain B
CTAAAAAAAATTATATAATAAGTAAATATTATATATTGCAGCTGAAAATTTTGTTATTTTTATAAAATATGTCTTTTATAATAAATTAAATTTAATATAATTATGTTATAAAATGTATTATGTATCTCATAATTTATGTGTTTTCATAAATATTTCTATTTTTTATCCTGTTATAAAAATTTCCTTTTATTTTGATTAATATTATAATTCAAGAAAAAATAATAATAGCATATAATAAAGTTATTAATTTTTGTATATAGCCAAATACATTAATAATTTTTTATTGTTAAAGGGTACACAGGGTTTAGAGTTCATGATTTAGATTTTAAGTTGTATGTTTAGGGTTTAGGTTTAGGGTTTAGTTTTAGGGTTTAGTTTTAAGATTTTAGTTTTAGCGTCCTGGTTTTAATTTTAGGATTTAGGGTTTAGCTTAGATATTTCGTGTTAGCAAGTTGCGCGTTTACATAAGATTTTTTGTGTATATTTTTTGTATTTTCGCCGGAAAATTTATATAACTATCAGGAACGCAAGTAACCATGCTGGTAAATATACATATGCATGTATCTTCAGATGAATGAGAAAAAATATATTTTATTTTTTTTAAAAAAAATAAAAATTGCGGATTTGTGCGAGCGTAAAAAATATTTGTAATAGTTTTAAAAAAAACAAACATAAAGATGGGTCCACTTTCTTCAATGCAATTTTTATATTAGTAGTGAGAGCTTCAAGCGAGCAGCACAATATAAGTATATATATGTATGTAGGTACGAGCGTGGTGGGTTACGTAGAAAATGCTTTTGGACATTTTTTCCAGCATGACTAACATATTCCTGGTACGCAGTTCTCACTTCCCTCTAGGGGAGGGTGTTATGAATTGTTGCAGCGAGCAAATCAGCATCACTCCCAAGCAGTTATTATATACATATGTAATAATATATATGCACTGTGGATGGCGTTTAATTTTTTTTTCTTCACGATGGCATGCTTTGCTGAAACGGCTATTTTCACCTCGATAGCAGTTGCGCGCAGTGAAGACAGCATATGACATGGTCAAAAAAATATGCTGCACGATTATGCCATACAAATAAGGCGTAGTAATGTGTTTGCGCGAAATACGAAAAAAATATTTCCCTACGCAGATAAATAAATAGTGCACTGCCTGGGCTGGCCATCCTTCCGCCAATAAGGGCCATGCATTCAGTTAAGAAGAAAAAGATTCAAAATAAAATGAAACGCAAATGGGTGGGATTACAAAATTATTATACAGGTTTCTGGTTAGGTTTAGGGTGCACTAAATACTTTAGTTTATGCGAAACCTTATCAAAGAGCGAAAATAATTGAACGCTTATTTAATATATAGTAAATTAATTTCTTTTATTGTTCAATTATAATATAATTGAAATATCTTTTTTCAGTAATATTTTATCATAAATAATCATACTTATAATTTTACGGAACGTATTATAATGACATATAAG
>NW_004193786.1:0-1477 GCF_000321355.1 Plasmodium cynomolgi strain B
AAGAAATAAGAAGAATATGGAGATGACAATGGCGAAGGCGAAACTACAACCCGGGTAACAAAATAGACAGAAGGGTGGAGAAAAAAGAAAAACACGTGGTTCATATAAACAGTTGGCACCAGGTGGAGGGATGGAACTAAAGCGTCCATTTGAAGCTGCGACCTCTCGGGTGTAGGCGCAGGGGTACGCGGTGGTTTGTATACCGTGTGCATGGTGCACATCGCACGCATGTGACTCCCTTACGGCGTGCAGGTGCAAACAACGACGGTCGAAGGGGGACCACTCCCCAGGAGGTTCTCATACCTTATGCATGTAACAAGGTGAGAAGCAATGTAAAACACTCGCTGATCACTCCAAGTAGCCAAGTTCCAGCTGGAATAACTCCACAGGTGGGGACGTGCACTAGTCGAGGGTGACTGCCTAGGTAGTCCTCCTAATGCGGAGGAGTGGGCGGCACGTGTGCACCTGTGCTGTGGTGCAGAAGTGGGTATGCAAAGAGGGGGCGATGCACGGGGGTGACTGTACAATGGATGACTATGAAACGGGATGGCTATACAACGGATGGCTATACAGCGAATGACTGCACAACGGATGGCTGCACATCGAATGACTGCACAACGGGTGACTGCACAGCGAATGGCTGCACATCGAATGGCTGCACAACGGATGGCTATACAACGGATTCGCTACCCATGTGTGCTTTTTTGGGGAGACTCAAGCATACACGTTCACGAGTGTGAGCAGGGTGCGAATGCCACAGGAGAGGCAAACGGACTTATAGAAGAGAAGCCGCCGTTACAAAAGGGGACAGCTGCTTTGAGCGATGCCGCGTGACTCATCTTAGGGGCGATGAACAGAAGGTGAAAGGGGGACACACACCGCATGCAGTTAATAAAAACAAGGCGTCACGGTGGAGAGAGAAGGAAGGCGCGATGTGTTAAAGCGTAGGACATGAGTAAAGTGGCTCTTTACATGAGTTTCCTGCGTTTCGCGCGTTTCGCACGTTTCGCCTGGTTCACTTTATCATTCGCTACACATTCGCTTCACTTTGGAGAAACCGCGAGGACAGACTTCGCTGTGTTTTCATACATGGTCAAACGGGTAGGAAACTAAAAGAGCGAATGGCTGAGTGGTTATGAATCCAAGGGAAGGTTGGAAAAGTGAGTCGGGACACATACATGCTAAAAAAAATTCGAGTAGAAGTAGCTCCTAGGACTGCAAATCAATAAGTCTTTGGAGAAACATCAGCATACACAAGTGCCCTCCTGAATGTATTCACATTTGCACTAGGGGACAGTACATACCTATGCATGCATTTTTTTTTTTTTTCGGGCGACGTGGAGAAAAATACACAATGGCGATGTATAAAGCATGGGGGGAGGAGAAAAAAAATGCATTCGTGGAGCTCCAAGACTAGCACTCGTGCATGTGTACTCACGTGTAGAGTACCCCCGCGCAAGCAGGGAAGTACGATTAT
>NW_004193787.1:0-1478 GCF_000321355.1 Plasmodium cynomolgi strain B
AATTTCCAAAATTATTATTATTTCCCATAAATGATTGTTATTCTATGACTTGGATATAAGATTATACAACATTTCTATGCGGATCATCAAGTCTATCTATTATAGTTAAACTTTTTCTAATCTTTGTTTATAATGCACGTGTTCTACTTTAAAATTTATACTCTATTTAATTGCTTCGAATAGCTTTCTGTACTCATGATTGCATTCCGGTGTATCCAAATGGCTTTTTATAGAAATCGTCATGTTTCTATGTTTCAAATTATTCCTCAGAATTATAAAAATTTTGAATATGATGAGTAGTGATTGATAAATTATATCAGGAGTTATCATTTTTAATAAATTTTCAAATTTATCATTGTCTTTATCTGAAAGATTTATAGGTCTATCATTAATATTTGCATGATTTGGATATTCTACATATTTATCATTCTTTAATAATCTGCTATGTATTATCAATAAAACGTTATTTTTCTTATTCGATTTACCCTTAGTTTTAAAAACACACTTAAAAAAAGAACATGACAAAAAATCTTAATATGTAAAAAGTTAAATTAGTTTCTCTATTATTCTAAGGTTCATATAAGGTGATAATGAAATATTTATAAATATATATTCTAATTTAAACTTTATCTTACTGCAAAAGGAACAAATCTCGTCAACGTTAATATGGAAAGGTGAAAAATTTAATAAAAAGAAACTTATTTAACTTCTTTTCCAGATGTAAATTCTTGAAGGTTATTAAGTAATTCATCAATAGTAAAAATTTCATCTGTATAATTCTTTTAATAATGATGAATGCAAAGTTTAGCAAAAAATGCTTTTAGTTTATTTTCATCTTTAAAATAAAGGATTTTTCGCCATCTTTTATTTTTGGTTTAATGCAATTTTATTATATATAATAATTAACAAATGAAAAAGCACTTGTAGCTAATAAAGAAAATTGTTATTAAAATGTTTTTTACGACTCCAAAGGTGTGGGAAAAGGGGAAATGAAAAAGGATATAAGTTACGCTACCTTTCTTTATTATATATAGTACCTGTCAAATTGAGATATCAAACATTAGACTTTCCTTACGAATTTCATTTCTAACAAGAACATAGTATATATGTTGATGAATGAAAAATTAAAAAAGGAATAAAGCAACGTTATATGAAATGTTCTTCATATATAATGAATTCGCTGCAAGTGTAATAAGGTGATCGACGAAAGAGCGATGTTGTATGACAGAAACGCGTCTATGTGTTCTATAGAAAATTATATGTGAAGAAATAATAACTTTAAATGTGCTATTTTATATAATAATATAACTGATGTTTAAATGTAAAAAATGAAGTACCTAATATAATTGAAAAGGAATTAATCACTGTAGGAATGTGTAAAAAATTAAAAAAACATATGTACATTTATATAAAATTAGAATTCGTATACGTTTTTCCTCTTTACCTTAATAAGCGTTAGTGAATATTTATTACATTTC
>NW_004193788.1:0-1476 GCF_000321355.1 Plasmodium cynomolgi strain B
CTATATGATGATTTCTGTTCCAATTATTTTTATGAGACATATTATTTTTGCTTTTCAAATTTTGTATTTCTTGATTTAAACGTTCCTTCATGTCTTGTCTATTACTTTTTTAGGATTTATGAATATACACAATGTAGTAAATTAATAGTAATTGATAAAATTATATATTAATATTATAGTAATTGTAATATAATAATTCTTATTTGTAGGTGTATAATTAAAATTTTATCATAATAATTATATTTGAAATAAGTAAAATTTCTAACATTATGCAATTTAAATAAAAGGAAACAAATGAATAATATAATAATAGACGGAATTATTATAAGAACAATGATACTATCTTTTTTGTGTTGGTAAGTATATTTCTACATTTTAATATATAGTTACATTTTGCATATGCTCATATATATGTATTTCTAAAATCTTCTAATGCGTTATAGTTATCCCGGTGAGTGCCATCTTCATATTACTTTATGTAAGTTTAATGAGAATATGAACAGTTCCGAGCACGTTTACATTTCTTATCTTTGGTTTTTTGGTTCACGTGATGTTTTATATGAATCAAAAACCTTGTATTGTGTAATTAGTTCATTAAGATTTATATATATTTCATATATAACCTCCTCTTTATGCTATATACATATTACAAAAATGGAAAAATTTTCTCATCATTCAATTTTTGTAGTTCACTGTACAGTGATAAGGTAGTGAAACCAGAATGTTAATGATTAAATGCCTGATCATATAACAAGTAGTTTAATTATTTACAACATTTTGGAATAACAAGAGATTTAGAATTAACATTTACATAAATTAAATAGTTCTTAACTTTTGTACACACCTTCCTAAAACCATATTGGTGACCCTACTCTATATCAGAATAGAATTGGAAACAAATGTAGTCTTTGCATATTTCATAAATAGAATTTTCATCGGTAGTATTGTTATAATATATGTATATATATTTAGAATATGAATTTACAAAATTATACTATGGAAAGAAAAAATAGTAGAAAAAAAACCATAAAAATATTTATTATATTGAGAACCTATTTTTTTCCATTATTAAAATATAAAATATTTTAATACATATTATCATAAATAAGGGCGTACAAAGTAATTTTCCGTCTTCGGAGACAATTTAATTTTAGATTGTAGAATTATGAGTAAAAATTAAATTTATTTCATATAAATGAATATTCTATATATGCGTGTATAACTCTATAAGGTATATTTTTATAGATTATATGAATATACAATGTAATTCCCTCCCAATTAATCTGCTTTTTTAGGTTATTTATATTATTGAAAAATATTAATTTTAATTCCATCTATCATAAAAAAGAATGTAACATAAAATGACAATTAAAAAATATATGAAAATAATGTATTAATTAAATAGTAAAATATATTTGAATACATTTTTTAGCAGTATTAAATTTTTTAAGAATGGTTTAATTATATATTCTATAA
>NW_004193789.1:0-1475 GCF_000321355.1 Plasmodium cynomolgi strain B
TTGTTATTCCAATATGTATATTCTTAAATTAGTAATAAATTTATGTCTGGAGATATATATATAGGTTTAGAGTTCAGGGTTTAGGTTTAGTTTTTAGGTTTAGGGTTCAGGTTTTGGGTTCAGGGTTTATGTTTCTGGTTTTAGGGTTCGGGTTTTTGTTACATGGTTCTGGGTTTCAGTGTTTGTGGTTTAGGGTTCATTATTTATTGTATATTTTTCATGTTTGATGATTAGTACTTTAGGGTTTATTTTTATTTTTAGTGTTCATTTTTTAGTTTTAGGTTGATGGTTTAGGTATGATCTATCATTTAGCACATTTTGCATTCGCAAAAGGAGATCTGTGTATATTATTTATTATATTGGCCGAAAAGGCATAAATAATATGTATGCATGCATGTCAAAATGCGTGTAAATGTACATATGTGCGTATATTCCGATATATGAAATAGAATTTATTTATTTTAAAATAAAATAAAGATTGCGTATTAGTACGAACGTAAAAATTTTTGTAATGGTTTGAAAAAAAATAAAAAGAACAAAAGTGGGTTCTCTTTTTTCAAATATATTTTCAATTTAGTTGTGAGAGCGTCAATCGCGCAGCAAAATATAAGTATATATATGCATGTAGGTACGAGCGTTGCGGGTTTCCTAGTAAGTGCTTCTTGACCTTTTTTCCAGCAGGGTTAGCATCTTCTTGGTGCTCCCAGTTCTCGTTTTACTGAAGGGGAGGATGTTGTGATGTTGTTTCAGCGAGAAAATCAGCATTATCCCCAAGCAGGTATTATATACATATGTAATAATACGTATGCACTGTGGAGGTTGTTTTTTTTTTTTATTTCTTCACGATGGAACGCTTTGCTGAATGGGCTATTTTCCCCTCGTTATCAGTTACGCACAGCAGAGAGATAATATGTTATGGGCAAAAAATAAGCTGCACGATTATTGCATACATATATGTCGTAGGTAATATGAATGCGCGAAATACAAAAAAACATTTTCATGCGCAGATAAATAAATAGTGCTCCGCCTGGAATGGCCTTACTTCCGTCGCTAAGCACCTATATATATATTATATATATAATAACCCCCCTTAATCTCCTTCCTTCTAAATCTGCCTACTTTAAACGGCGTGTTTGTTAAACTCCCCCCCCAATGGGATGTTTCGTTGAAGAAGTGCGTGTAGTTGCGATGCAAACAAATAGGCACTTCCTTTCCCCCAATAAGGGGCATGTATTCAGTTAAGAAGATAAAGATTCAAAATGAAATAAAACGCAAATGGATGGGAATATAAAATTATTATGCAGAAAAAATGCTAAGTTTATTTCAAAAAAAATCATGGTACGGAAAAGTAAAGCGACCTTGGTATAAAAATACATCACGGTAATATATGTTGCAGCCCGTGGGTGGGAGAAGCACCCCCCCAAAAAAAAAAAAAAAATATAGCAAGTAAACACGCGAGATAGCTAGAAAATTGC
>NW_004193790.1:0-1475 GCF_000321355.1 Plasmodium cynomolgi strain B
CTGAAATTGTATTTATAATACTTCATCTTTTATTATTCGGTTTTTTTCTTAGAATGTGCATAATTCAATTATTTTAATGGTATCTGAAAAAAATAAATATAGTAAATAACATAATCTATCTTTTACACTATATATTATGCATTATATATTTTTCTTTAAAATTAATATAAATATCAAAATAGTAAAATACAGATATAATATGTTTTATTTATACACTAAATAAACAATACGTATACTGCAATACACTTCTGTATTGGTTATTGGAGTTATTATAAAAAAATATTATTTAATTTTTTCTTTTCCTTTATTTAATTCATTTTTTTTCGTGATTCGAATTATAGTATTAATAAAAGCTCATTTTGATTTAGTCTTTCATGTATATTTATTCTGTAAATCAAAATTATGTCATGTTTCTATAGGGATGTATCGAAAAACAATAACATTCTATAAATAAAATATGTTTAATGATATATTTAATATAGGCTGATTCATTAATAATTATTTCTCGTTTTATATTAAGTATGTATTTAATTTTTCATTCTTCATAATCGTTTGACAAAGGAGAAAATAAAATACCTTATTATTACACCAGTAAATTATAATATATTTTAAATTAAAAATAACTGTTGAATATATTACATGTGAAATAATGAAGAAGCAAAATAATAATATATTCTTTTATTTATATATCCTAATTAAAAATATGTAGGAGAAACATTATCATCCGAAAAAGATAGTTAATATATTTTATGATAATTGAATTATATTACAATATAAAATGGTACATACAAAAATATATCATATGTATTTCTTATTTTGTAATAATTTTATGGAGTAATTTCATAAAACCGGATTATAAAATAGGATAATAGAAAAAACTTATATTATGTAATAAATTAAATATATTATATATTTATTAAATCACACACTGATGTATTTTTACTAAAGCTATGATTTTGATATATATATGTTGTATATATAATTTATATAGATATTAATCTACGATGCATTATTAAAACAAATGTTCTCTTCATATATTATTAATTCAAAATACATGTTAGTAATAATTTTGAAACATATATAGAAAAAATAGTAAATTTGATAACCAAACAGTTCAAAAAGGGATTATGTTAAGGAATATTAAATTAAATATTTCAAATAATATAGTACTTGAATTATATAAATACCTTGAACAACAAGGCTTTACTGTAATTTCTACTTTATACCTAATTTAAGAACATTTTGCTTTACTTTACAAAAATAATATGCTACACATAATTAAAAAATATATATTCCTTATGTCAGATATAGAATAGTATGTCTTTTAATTTCCATTCATTAAAAGTTTATTATAATTTCAGTTTGTATAAATATGTTAATATGACTAATAATAAATAGTCAAATTAGTGTGTTCTTGATGTATAAGAGTTATCAATTTATGTTGTATAATTATATTCAGGCTTTTTTATTTTTAA
>NW_004193110.1:0-1474 GCF_000321355.1 Plasmodium cynomolgi strain B
GTACCCATATTATATTTTTATGTACATTCAAATTACTTCATTAAATGTAAAGGTCTACAGTAAAATTTACCTAAACAGATTTCCGTTTTATATATTTAATTTTGTTAGATAATTTTTTATGTCCTATACGTCCAGATGATACACTATCGAATTTAATCGCATAGTAAACAAGCGCTGCAACTCCCATTAACGGTAGTAAAAAGGGAAACATTCCTGCTATTATAAGTAAGAGTACAACAGGGATTAATCCTGTCAATAATGGAATTATGCCTAAAAGAGACGTTATTACTACTACTGCTACTAATGGTAAGTAGCCTAAACTAGTCGATGTAGCTAATAATGCACCACCTATGCCCCCAATTTTAGTTGTAGATACTAAAAAAATGAATGAGAAAACAAACGCAATAGGAATAAATACTCTGTGTGTGTCTGCAAATGAAAATAACTTTCCCATGATGCCTCGACTTTTATCCGTATAACGACCAGCTGCTTTTTCCTTTAAAAAACGTTTCACTTCTGCTTCAAACGTTTTATCTGCTTTTTTCAAGAAGCCAGATAACGTTGGTATTTTCTTGGTTTTAATAATTCTTTATACCCATAGCCTTCATGAGATCTTTCGGAAATGTCATCTTTTTCTAATTTAGAAGGCATATAATCTTCTTCTTCATCGGTTTGTTCTCTTTTAAGGTTATTAGTTCGTTTCATTTTATCTTTCGGTTGTGTTTTACATTCTTCATGACGTTTTAATTCGTCAATTATTTTCGCTTTAGAGCAATTTTTACTTTTTAATTCATCAAAAAATACTTTCTTATTGTTATAAAATTTGAATGGGTTATATTGATCGTGATTACTGTAATCTGCGTCTGGTGAGATAAAAAAATGTTTCTCGAAATTATTATTACTATTTAATTTGTTAGAGTATTTTTGAAAATGCACGTCTTGCATTAATTTGTTACACGGTTTTTTAAAGAGATCCGGTTTTAATAATTCATTGAATTGTAACCTAAAATTATCATCATATGCTAATTTATTTAGTCTTTCTCCAAAGGCGTTATCATCTTCATCTAACAAAGTTTTTATACTTTTTTGCACGTTTACATAGTTCTGTTCTCTCGTTCGATTCCTTTCTGTTGCTGTTAACATTCTGCTACATCGTTTATTTGATGAGACGTTTATGCAACTTTTCACATTGCATGGCACACCAAAGGCATTTGACTGAAAAGTAGAGTAAACACACAATATATATAGGTGTGTAATCTTTTATCTATCAATAAAGTTTGCATTTTTAACTATATCATAAAATAACGAAAAGGTTAAGAAATAGCAACATGTATAAGTAGTATAATACCTCATCGTAATATTGCGATATCCATATTAAAATTGGAAAAGAAATTGTTTTAATTAAAAGAAACATTTTATCCTCTTATCTTTCTTTGTTTAGTATTTTTCTACAGTTAACAATTGTTTTTATTAT
>NW_004193791.1:0-1473 GCF_000321355.1 Plasmodium cynomolgi strain B
GGCTTTTCTACAAATTGCCATAAATAATGTAAGCGTTTCATTAAATTTTATTTAAAAATAATTATTTAATAATATTGACTCAATATTTTTATTTTATTTTCAATTTTTGTTTTATATGCATTATTGTTGCAAAAAAATATAATAACACCCATAAAATTCTATCTAAAGCGGAATTCATAAGGTGGGTAAAAAATTTTATAATTTTCACAAATTAAATATTATAATTTTTTTGTGTTACATTACAATATTTTAATGAAATGTATAATGAATTAATATTATTTTTAAATTATAAATATAGACTTCATATAAGCGTAAAACATCTTATATATATCATTATAACATATTCCGTAAAATTATACGTATGATTATTGGTGGTAAAATATTACAGATAAAAAGAAATTTCAATTATATTATAATTGAGCAGTAAAGAAATTCTTTTACTTTATATTAAATAGAAGTTGTATTTTTTTCTCTCCTTGATAAGTTTTCGCATAGAAAGAAATATTTAGTGCACCTAAACCCTAAGCCTTCATAATAATTATGTGCTATTACTTTACTTTATATTCCCCGTAAATTATTAAATTCGGAAACATAAGAAAACTTCCATTTGTATTACAAAACATCATTTAATACAGGAGCATTAAAATTTTTGCACTCGCGAAGATATTCTTAAAAATTTTTATTGTTTCTATTAATTTTATATTTCTTATAATAATATATAACTTAAATGCACATTAAATTAATATTTTACATCATCATTTTTTTATACATATAATTAGTACTATTAAAGAGTTCAGAAAATTCTATATTTCATAGTAATTCATATCAAAAAAATTTTAACCAAGTTCCGCTTTCTTAGGTTTATTAGATTTGTTACATAAATTGCATTTGATATAGGAATTAATTGGATTATTCAAAAATCATAAAATTTAACTGATTATAAGCGTTTTCTTAATGCACTATCCTGAAAATTACATATTTCGTTAAAATAGATAGAAATGCAATAAAAATGTAAGAATAACACATATCATATTTTCTTTTTAAAAAATTATTTTTTATCTACTTTTATTACGTTATATGTATTATTTTTTTAGTAATTCTTTTTATATTATTTTAAGAATTATATCATAAAAACATTAATACATTCCCCAAATTTATATGCTTTAAAATATAACAAATAGAATTCAGAATTATCTTTTTGTTTAAATTCATAATTAATATAGATCATTTAAAAATGTATATAGAGTAAAAAACTCTCATGATTATTATTATTTGTACATTCTACATTTTATCACATATCTATTTATAATGTAAAAATAAATAAAATTAATATAAATATATAAAAAATTCTCATGTATTCTAATTGTAACTTTTCTTCACGTTTTGCACATCAAAAACGTCCTTACCAAATGCACATTATTGTGAAATTATATATTAAATTTATTATTGCATTTTAATAGATACATTCGTTAA
>NW_004193792.1:0-1472 GCF_000321355.1 Plasmodium cynomolgi strain B
TATCAGCCAGGATGTTATAAGAATAGTGAATCATGTATACATAACAGTGCTATTTATTTAGAGGATAATAAAAAACTAAGAAAATGCAATCATATGTGTATCCGAAAGAAGTTATCATCCGAAGTATTTAAATCAACCCAATTTTCAACTTATAAGAAGACTATAATACAATTCATTAAAATACTAGGTATATATCAATTTTTTATGGTACAGTTTGTTCTTGCAAATGCAAATGGAGGAGCAAAAGAAGAAGTCCAAAAATTCTTATCAAAATATTCAACATATGCAACTATTGCTTGGACTTTTTATAAGAATCTGTTGAAAAACATATGTGGTAAAATCTCACCAATTAATGGTTATTGTGAAAAACCTGAAGTAACTATTCCCGTTACCGTTCTTCTTTTTGTCTTGGTATTTAGTATCTTTTGTCTTATTTGTTGTAAGGTAAACAAAAATTTTATTTAATTACAACATGCAGGAAATATGATACTTCATAGATTTATTTTTGAATGTTTTGTAATTATAAAATAAGCATATCACATATGTGTTATATTTTTCATCATATTAGTGCTGTTGTAAGAAGTCATGTTGTAAGAAAAATGAAAATGACGAATCAGATGAATCAGATGAATCAGATGTAGATTATAATCAATTTATTATGGGACCAGATGGACAAATGTATTCCCAAATGTACGAGGGACAAATGATGGACCCTCAGTTATTTCAAGGGGGGATGATGTACCCACAAATGTACCAAGGACAAATGTATTTTCCACAAATGTATAATATGGAAATGCAACAACCAGAAAACCAAGAACCTAGGAAAAACGTAAAAAAAAAAACGTTACATCGGAACACACAAATACTAATGATGACACAATTCATTTTCTATATAATGCGATGTGAATGTAACTAATAAAAAAAATATCACTGCAATATCACGCATAACTTATAATATCAGCTATTATGTAAAGAAGATTTCTTTTTAATTTTATTTGCTAATAGAAAAAAAAAAGGAAAATCTATATTGCAAATGATATATTTGAAAAGGAATAAACATTGAATGAGTTAGCATATAATGTAATGACAATAATATAATTAAAAATATAATATTTATGGCTACACTTTTAGTCCACCAATAAACATAATAAAGTTAATTACATAATGCATGGATACAAATTATCCTATTTTCAAAATTTTATATATTTTATAACCTACGATTCAGTGATCTTATAGAAGAACATGAGGTTTAAATAATGTATGTTTGATTGGAAGAATAAAATTACCACAAAATTTAAAAAAGGAAGGCTTTACTTACACTTACAATGATAAATCAAATTGTAGACATTGTAATATGAATTAATAATAATAAAAAATAATGATATGTGTAGAAGTTATAGATAATTCTTTGTAGTTAGTCATATGTACAATATAACTGAGTCGGTTAAATGAATTTAAATATCTTAATAATT
>NW_004193793.1:0-1471 GCF_000321355.1 Plasmodium cynomolgi strain B
ATATGCTTAAAATTTCAAAAATGTATGAGAAGCAGTAAAAATTTTATTTATATGCAATTTACTTTTGATTATATTCAACACATTTATTGTTTCATTTAACTTCGATGGTTTCTGTATTTTCTAAAATTAGTATGTTCTATTTTGTTAAAAACATGTATTATTTATTTAAAATAATATTTAATTTACGAAAAAAAAAAAAAAAATTAAATAAAAAAAGTAATTTTTCAATATTTTCTATTAACGTAATCGCAATAATATAAAATTAATTAAAATAATTTATAAATACCAAAATTTTAATAAAATTAATATTATATCATAGTAAGATAAAAAAATAACAAAAAAATATTGTAAATTATTTAAACTGAAAAAAAAAATAATTTTTTATAATTATAATATACATTTATTATATGTTGTTTATTTGATGTGATATATACATAGTATTATATTAATACATACAAATTCGATTAAGTATATTTATCAATATTATTGATTTTGTTCAATAAAACTAAATAATTGTATTGCAATATTTTTTTTTTACAAAGATAATAATTTATTTCAATTCTTTTAGCCTCTATTGATGTTAATAAATGCATTATTCCTTCACATTATGCAATTATACTTGGTTTATAGCATATCGTGCTTATTTATTTATAGATACATCAATTTTTATTTTATAACATGAATAGACATTTTGTTCTGATAATAATATATAGGCTTGTATACAAAGTGCCATAAATTAGGTAAGTCCTATATTAAATTTTATTTAAAAATAATTATTTAATGATATTAATCCAATATTTTTATTTTATTGCCAATTCTTTATTTATATTTATATTATTGGTTCAAACAAATATAATACGCATAAAATTCTGTCTTAATCGGAAATCATAGGATGGGTAAAAACATTTATAATTTCGCAAATTAAATATTAATTTTTTTTCTTTGCATTACATCATTTTAATGATGTGTATAATGCATTAATAATGTTTTTAATTTAAAAAAATTGGCTTCATATAATCGTAATACATGTCTTATATATTATTATAATACATTCCGTATAATTATATGTATGATTATTGTGTTATGAATATTACAGAAAAAAAAGAAATTTCAATTATATTATAATTAATAAATAATAGAATTTAATTTACATTATATTAAAAAAAATGTTCAATATACTGCGGTTGTTGATAAGGTTTCTCATAAAAAAGAATATTTATTGCACCTTAAATCCTGAACCTTAAACACTAAAACATTAATAAATTATTGAGGAATAATAAATTACAGAATATCTATTTGAAATATAATGGCTTTGATATTATAAAATTATTTTAGTTTAGTTAAAATAATTACTTCTGTAGATAAACTTATACATATATTAATCACATATACATATTATTACAAAATTCAACTACAGGATATATTTAAATTATATTATCATTTATATAATTTTAGATTAATTTATATGTAC
>NW_004193794.1:0-1469 GCF_000321355.1 Plasmodium cynomolgi strain B
GTATTTTTTGATGTTTTATATTTTAAAATTTCAAAAATGTATGCGAACTAAAAATTTTAGTTATATGATAATTTTCTTTTGATTATATTCAACAAATTTATTGCTTCAATTTACTTCAAAGAGTTTCCTATTTTATAAAATTAGTATATTTTATTTTATCTATAACATATATTATTTATTTAACATTATATTTAATTTACTAAAAAAGAAAATGAATTGAATAAGAATAGTAATTTTCCAATAATTTGTATTAATATATCTGCAATAATACAAAATTAATTATAATAGTTTATAAATATCGAGATTTTATAAAAATTAGTAATATAATATAGTATAATAAAAGTAATAACAAAAGAATGTTGTAAATTTATTTGCACTGAAAAAAAATATATAATAATGAATTTATTTCTAATATCAAAATGTTAAGTCAGTTATAATTTAATAGTGAATGTTACTTGGACAATATAATTTTTGTCTTTAAGTAAAAATCATATTAAAAAAAGCAGTAAATATAATTTTTCCATTAAACATAAAATTCAAACTTTTATATATTCACATTATATTATATATCATTTTGCCACTTATTGTCCATAAGAGAAATTTGCTATATGGCAATTAACAGTTATAAAAAGGAAAAAAGCGTGAAATAAAAATACCATTTAAGGGTTCATTTTTTAGAAGTGAATTATGACGTGACGTTAGAATGACATAGAATAAAAAAATATATACATATATATGTGGAACAGGTGCAAGACAAATATTATGATTAACAAGGATCTAAAAAATTAATTATTTAAGGCGAATATGTGCAGTCATTGTACTGTTATTGCAGAGAAATTTTTTAGTGACAATTCAATTTTTTAAATTATTAAAAAATATAGCGTTTTCGTGCAACATGAGTAAACATGTATTTAGTAAAAAATTTATCCAATTTGGTGATATATTATACTTTAAATTGATACTCTAAAAATAATATTTAGACGAAAGTGATATCACATCGATTTACCGAATTTTTTGTAAATTATCCTGGAGGCATAGAAAAATAGAAAAACAAATTAATATAAAGATAAAATTTAACATCTATATTGGTTTCTTTAAAAGATCTGCTTCGGATTTTTTAATCTGTATTTTAAATCTATTTTATAGTTTGCCATATTTACATCTTTACATAATTATATATACATGTATACGCATTAAAAAATATTATTATTATGTTAAAAAAAATTATGAAGATAAAACATCATTATAACAAAATAAATTAACAATTAGTATCTTCTGTAATAAATTTACCAAAAATTCAAAGAAGTAAAAATTTTTTGGCTTATATTGATTACATTAACTTTAACACTCCTGTACAATACTAAAAGATAAAAAAAAAAAAATTATTTGGTAACTTTTTTTAATTATTATTTCTGGCTATATATTTTTAAACCTTTATTAACGTGAATAACGTAATAATTTTTTTTCTA
>NW_004193111.1:0-1469 GCF_000321355.1 Plasmodium cynomolgi strain B
CAATACATGTTAATAAATATTTTATCTTTAGTTCTAAATAAAGTATATAATTAAAAACCTGTGTTTCCAGAGTGTTTATTATTATATATATACTAAAATATATTTT
Organism: Plasmodium cynomolgi strain B; assembly: GCF_000321355.1. Taxonomy (NCBI): domain Eukaryota; phylum Apicomplexa; class Aconoidasida; order Haemosporida; family Plasmodiidae; genus Plasmodium; species Plasmodium cynomolgi. The sequence goes on from NW_004193111.1 coordinate 107, forward strand.
GTTCTTTAATATAATGGAAATGTCACACAATACACTGGATATTACAAAATGGGAAAATGATGTTCGTTCTAATTTTTTTAGTAAACAATTTAATGCATTAAATTTAATAAATATAATAAAACAGGTTATAGAGAAAACATATTTTTTTATTAATATGTACATTTGTATATTTTACTTGTACTTTTAGTATCCTTTCTTAAATGCGGTTTGGAATATATATAATGAATTTGATAAACCTGTGGAGAATAAAAATGATATAGGTTACTCGAACTATGATAATGTCTGCAACAGAGTTGCAAAAGATTATATTGGCACAAGTGATATTCTTAAACGCTTTTGTGTGCAACTTGTAAGAAATTTAGGGTGTTATAGTTATAATAGTGTATATTACAATCTTTATAAGGATCGTTGTGCGATTTTATACTATTGGATATATAAATCAATAAAACAACATGGTATTAATAAGGATCTTATTACTGCAATTTTTTATGATTATTATAGTAAACTGTGTACGTTGGAGAGAAAAGCTAATTGTTTTTTTGATTATACTTATTACGATAAGTTTAAAGAACCAGTAAACATGATATTCTTGGAAATTTTCCAACATAATATAAATACTGTAATATATACATTGAATAATTCATATGGTACAATTGATTATAAATTGCAAAGGTATATTTGTGAAACCGTTAATTTATATAATGAAATGAATAAAAAATATTGCCTTCATAATGACCCAAATTATAAAAGGACTTGTGACGCATTAAAAATATTTAAGATAACATATAATGGGTACCTTTATGAAAAATATCACAACAATTATATAATACCACCCTTAGACAATGTAAAAAATGAAGATTCGTTGAAATGTATATTGCAAGCAAAAGCATTAGAACCAGTTACTACTAGTGAAGTAAATAAAGAAACATCTTCACATTTAGCGAGGGTTCATAGTACAAGTACAGATACATCTACACATTCAACGAAAGTTATTGATGGAATTCAAGTTGATTCTAGGTTACCTACTGTATTCACAGCTGATGGTACCGTGGGTGATGGAGATACAGCAGGTCAATTTACGATTTTAACTGAAGATAATGTTGAAAATGAAGTTAGTTCTACATCACGTATTATATCTACACATTTTGGTACCGAGGCTGATGAATATCAAAGCACAGGTAGTTCTGGCCGGTCAAGTACAACAACAGCTCTTACTACCGTGGCTGCAGTATCTTCCGCATTAGCTTTATTATATAAGGTATAAAGAATTTTTCATTCAAATGTATAATAAAAATTGCATAAAAATAATTATATTATATTCACATATTAAATTCACATAATATTATATATTTATTATTCCCTG
>NW_004193795.1:0-1467 GCF_000321355.1 Plasmodium cynomolgi strain B
AAAAAAAAAAAATTGTGGTTTTCCTTTTTTTCAAGGAATTTTTTCAAATTAGTAGTGAGAGCGACAAGCTCGGTGCAAACTATTAGTATGTTTATGTATGTAGGTACGAGAGTGGCGGATTACGTAGAAAATGCTCTTGGGACCTTTTTTTCCAGCGGGGCTAGCATCTTCCTGGCGCTCCGAATTTTCGGGTTCACTCGAGGGTTGGGTGTTATTCTGATTTGCTCGTTGCAACATCATCATAACACCCAAGCAGGTATTATATACATGTGCAATAATATGTATGCACTGTGGAGGGCGTTTTTTTTTTTCTTCTTCACGGTGTCACGCTTTTCTGAAAGGGCTTTTCTCCTTTCGTTAGCAATTGCGTGCAGCGGAAAAAGCATATATCATGGGCAAAAAGTGTGCTGCATGATTATGCTACACAAATAAGGCGTAGTAATGTGCTTGCTTGAAATACGAAAAAACATTTCCCTGAGCAGATAAATAAATAGTACACTACTTGGGATGGCCTTCCTTCCGCCGCCAAGTGCGTATATATATTATACATATGTAAATATATATAATACCCCCCTTATTCTCCTTCCTTCGAAAGCGGGCCTACTTGGAACGGCGCGTTTGTTAAATTCCCCGCCAACGGGATATTCCGTTGGAGAAGCTGCGTGCAGTTGCAATGCAAACAAACATGCGCTTCCTTTCCGCCGCTAAACGCCATACATTTAGTTAAGCAGTTGAAGCTTCAAAATAAAATGAAACGCAAATGTGTGAAATTACAAAATTATTATGCAGAAAAAATGATAAGTGTTTTTACAAAAAAAAAAGGGAGGAAACAGAAAAGCAGCCTTGGTATAAAAATATTCCACGGTAATATAAGTTGCAGCCCATGGGGGGGAGAGGCCAACCCCCAAAAAAAAAATATATAACAAGCGCGTGGGATGGGTATGAAAATGCGGATGCAACACTTTATATAACAAACGATTTGGGAGGGAAGAAGAAGTAGTCTATCTCTCATATTTGTTCATAGAAAAATTGTTAACAATTGGTGGGGAGGAAGAAAATCCAAAGTGTGAAGAAAAGTTGAATACGGGGGAGAATACCACCAAATTGGCAGTGGTTCAGCGTTTAGGATTCAGGTTCTAGGGTGCACTAAATATTTTTTCTTGCGAAACCTTATCAACGCCGAAATAAATTGAACGTTTATTTAATATAAAGTAAATTAATTTCTTTATGGCTTAATTATAATATAATTGAAATTTCTTATTGTCTGTAATATTATAACACCAATAAATTATTCTTATAATTTTACGGAATATATTATAATGACATATAAGACATATTTTATGCTTATATGAAGCCTTATTTTAAATTAAAAATACTATTAATGCATTATACATTTTCATTAATATATTGTAATGTAAAGCAAAAATATTAAAATTTAATTTGTGAAAATTATAAAAGTTTTGCCCA
>NW_004193796.1:0-1465 GCF_000321355.1 Plasmodium cynomolgi strain B
TGAAGATACTGCAACCACGGTAGAAAGAGCTGCTGTTGTACTTGACCGGCCAGAACTACCTGTGCTATGAGATTCATTAGGCATGTTATCAGGATGTGTGGTTCCAATAAAAGGATTATATCCATCTGTATAATTATAATTAACTACCATTGAAGGTAAAGAACTGGCTGGATTTTCAACAGTAACATAATTTTTATATGAAGAACTAGCTGGACTTTTATAAGAACCTTCTTTTGAAGGCGAACCGCTATCTATAATATCGCTAGGAATTAGCATTTTACGTAGAAATGTATCTTCATTTTTACCAGGAACAGTCGTTGAAACTGAAATTTGTTCTTCACTTCGATGACTATTAATGGCTGCTTTAATTACTTCTGGTTTCGGTATACATTTAATCAAATATTCATATTCTACATTATATGAGTGTGGTGTCATATGTTTTGCAACTACCCTATTATAAAAATATTGCATATATATATCTCTAAAAGCATCTAACATGTTGCATGTTTCTGCGTGATTCTTTTTATTATCACGCTTACAATAATTCAAATACATTTCCCTATATATATCAACGCATTTACATACAAAATTATGTGCAGTAGAGCCAGTTGAACGGTACTCATTATTAAATTGATCTTTTATACGATGGATGTTGTCATTAAAAATTTTTAAAATTGTTATTTTCCTTGGTTCTAAGTATCTAGGATCAAGCAAATCATATGAACAATTATGATATGTTAGCAAGGAAGACATAGTACTCATATGATGATTAAAACATTGAAAAAGTTCATTTGGAATATTATATTCCTCTTTTTTAGTATATATCCAATTATATAGAATATGACAACGATGATGTGAAGGATTGTGATAATTATGATCCCATTTATAAAACCACATGTTTTTCAAAAGTTTCATAAAAAAATCTTTGTTTGTATGTCTGACCTTACAATTATTCAAAAATGCATTGTAAAAATATTCATATTTATAGTCATCATCAATCACAGGATTATTAAATTCTTTATATGCAGTCCAAACATGATTTAAGAAGGGATACTGAAATTAAAGATAAAATGAATAAATATTTATTTCAATAAACAATACATTTTATCAATAAACAGGATTATAAATTATAATAATTAATGTAAGTAAAATTTTTGAAAAAATGAAATAACAAAACGAACATTTTGTTTCCAATTTGCAATGTCTAATATATCCTCTGACATTTTTATTATATTAAATGATAAAATAAATTACAGGGTAATATATATTAATAAACACTCAAGGAACACATGTTTTAATTTTATACATTATTTAGCATTGAATTTAAAATATTTATAAACATGTATTGGAACAAATTATCCCCAATTTCGTTTATGTATATATTACGAGAGCAACAATAATGTAAGATATAAGCAAAATAACATGATAAATAGGCTTATAATTTTTCAAATTCTATGATTTCATA
>NW_004193797.1:0-1464 GCF_000321355.1 Plasmodium cynomolgi strain B
TATTCCTCTTCTAATTTCTGAACAAACCCCAATTTACCCTTCTTCTAAGAGGGGAAAACTAATACAATAGGGAGTAAAAAATATATAATATTATGTGCATCTAATATGTGAATATAATATTATTATTTTTATGAAATTTTTATTATACATTTGAATGAAATATTCTTTATACCTTATATAATAAAACTAATGCGGAAGATACTACAGTTACAGTTGTAAGAGCTGCTGTTGTACTTGACCTGCCAGAACTGCCTGTACTATTTGATTCAATAGCCACGTTATCAGGATCTTTGGATACAGCACTTGATATAGAATCACCTGAATATTTATTAATATCATAATTTGATTCTAAAGATCTTTCTGTAACTTGATCAGAATTTTGCGATGAATATTGAATATTATCTGTAAAAATATTATAATCTCCCTTTCGATATGCAAATTTATCTGTATTTATATTATGATGAACCATTGAATTTGAAGATTTTTTTTCTCTTCCTCCTCTAACAGTATCTGATATTAATAATTTTTCTGGCTTTATACATTCATCCGAATATATATTATCTATATCATCTAAGAATGGCATAATATAATTCATGTATCTTTCTGTAGCAAGAAATAAATCAAATGTTTGCTTAAATTCACTTAACTTGTTACATGTTTTTATTGTCTTATTATCTTTATTATGTTTATTATTGCAATATTCTTTATTCATTTTTTTATATATATAAGCGCATTTACAAATATACTTTAGCAAATTAGCATTTTTTGCATCTTTAGATTTATACAAATTTTCTTTTACTATATCCATATACTTTTGGAAAATATCCAAGAATATTATGTTCACTGGTTCTTTAAACTCATCGTAATAAGAATAATAATAACATCTAGCTATTCTGTTGTATGTGCAAGTTCTACTATAAGAATTATTAAAAATTTCATTAATAAGTCCTATATCAATCTTTTTTCTTCTGCTGATTTATATACCCAATAGTATAAAATCGCACAAAGATCCGTATGTTGATAACAAAATGCAAAATCATAATTATAACACCCTAAATTTCTCACAAGTTTCTCACAAAATTTTTTGTTAATATTATTATTGTCATATTTTTTTTATAAAAATTTCATCACAAACTTTACTAATGTTAGTGGCACTTAATACATCATTCACATCTTCATCAAATTTCTTATATGTGTCCCAAACCGTTTTTAAGAAAGGATACTGAAAATAAAAGCAAAAATATAAATGTTTATTTTAAGAAAAAAATAGTTTTCTTTCTAAGCCGTTTTATTATATTTAATAAATTTAATGCATTAAATTGTTTACTAAATAAAATAATATGAACGAACTTCACGTTCCCATTTTGTAATATCTAGTGTATCGTCTGACATTTTGATTGTATTAAAGGACAAAATACATTTCAGTATATATATGTTAATAAACACTCATGGGACACAGGTTTT
>NW_004193798.1:0-1465 GCF_000321355.1 Plasmodium cynomolgi strain B
CACACAGAATTGACATAATTTCATCAATAAGTATTTTTATAATAGTAATTATTTAAACGTTAAAACGCACATATTTAACATATTTTATTATACTTTCTATAATAATATACAAAAATCGCTATTCAAGAATTCTAATGAGCGTTAGAGTTTCTTTTAGAGAAACGAAAATTCTCTGAAATATAATTGATAAAATAGTAGATATATAAACAGTAAGGGTTTAAAATTATATTATTTTTTAAATTCTTCTAAGAAATGTCATCTAGAGCTAAAATTACGCTTTTTTCTGTAATTTACATTTGAATTTACTCTTATGAATTATTAGATGTTATGATATCTTTTAATATAAGGTTTTTACATCAAGATAACTAAACAAATTGCAGAGGGAACAAATATTTATGTACACATATTATTTATTTTTAATGTAGGAATTATTAAAGAGATCTAAAAATGATTTGCCCTCAGAAAAGTTTTATGATGCTATGGACATGGTATCTCAGGACCTCAAATATAATTATCCAGCATGTAATAATATTAAGGTAACAATAAAGGATAAAGGAAAGGTAGATGAAAATGTATATAAATTGGTAAATAGTAAGATAAAAGATGTGAGACAAATTTGTAAGAAGATTGTAAGATATTTAGTTCAATATCCATTATCGAATATTTCAGATTCTAATTACGATCGGTGTATTCTATTAAATTATTGGGTATACAGTAAATTGGATAAAATTTTTGGTACTGACGAATCTTCCTACTATTCTTCATGTTTTTGCCAAATTCCAACAGATATGGTATGATATTGTTGAAAAACATCTAGGTAACTCTCACTATAAAAAATGTACGCCAGACCATACTACAATTACGAAAAATGACTGGAAGGAAAGAAAAATATTGTACGATTATTATGTTGATTATGATACTCTTTTTGGTCTGGCCCAATACTATGATAAACCTGAATGTACATATTATAAAAAAATTAAAGAAATGGTTTTATTATATAAATCCTTTGAGAATGTATGTAAACCTATAACAAACAATTGTCCAGACGTCTTTTATAAATGCCAGGAAAAAAATATTGAGTCTGAGCTAAAAAAATTACCATGCCATGCTACAATTATAGGTACAAGTGGTTCCATTTGGGGGGATAATTCTTTGCTTCAAGGTAGAAGCTCCACAGAAGTGCATCCGGAACGTGCAGATGATTTTAAAGTTCATATTATAGATGCATTTACAGCCCAATCTGATACCCATATAGATAGTGCAAATTCAGGAATTGGAATAAAAGTTACCCATTCAATTCTTGGCGCGGCTCCAGTTTTATTAACTGGCACTATGTTATACAGAGTATGTATATATTTTGTAAACATATATCATTATAGGACGAACTTGTAAACAACTTGCTTTACAAGTACAACAATAAGTAAATGTATTACATATCTATATTTTAATTTTTTACATGCAAGCT
>NW_004193799.1:0-1462 GCF_000321355.1 Plasmodium cynomolgi strain B
ATTAGGAGGTTGTTTAATAAGACCGCGTTTTTTAATTTTGCTTCATTTGAATCACTTTATTTTTTTCGATAACAATTTGTGTATCAGATATAGCATATTTTTATGCTACAGTTTTTTATTCTATTCATATTTTTGACAATCTTAGCAAACGTGGAAATTTAGAAAATTGAACAATTTATATATATATGTAAATTAAGTAAATAAATGAACGGTGTTATAAGAATTAATATATATATGCGGGGAGAACATAAAATATTCAAAAAATTCTCACAAAAACTATCAGGATAAGACATATGAGACAAATAAAAAGGAAAATATATATACGGACGGATATGTAAAGCTTTCATTTTTTATAACATCATATTTTTATACATTTTATATTAAATTAGAGTTAACGGTAATTTTATCTACTTGTTAATATACATTTCTTTTTTTCCTCAAAATTGGAATATATGCGAATGCAGTAAAAATGGTTCAATTGAATAAGAACGAAATTTCTGTAAATGTTTATAGCATTCCTATTAAAATATTTCAGTAAATTTTTGAACGCTTAACATTTAAGCTATCTATACGATGTAGGAATGAAAAATAGCTAAAGGCAGATGTTGCAAAAATGTTTTGAAATACATAGTGAGGATTAGTTACTTTATACATATTTATAAACGTCTGCATATATATTGTGTAGAAACCGCAATGAAATATATCAGAATTATTGCAAAAGGGGGAATGAAACATAATATTTGTAAGTATTTCACGGGAAAATGACATTATTACGAAATATAAAATAAATATTTGCAATTTTTTCATTGTTAAATTATGTCGTTATATATATAAACATTTTATTATATGGTTTATCAAAATTTGTATATACATATTTTTGAAAAGGATCACTATTTTTTTTAACTTCTAATGCGTCAATTGTGCTTTTACATAATGAAGAAATTGCACTGATTCTTGGTTCAGGGTTTAGAGTAAATATTTAAATATGCGAAACGATAGGATTATTTAAATATTTATAAAATTTTCATCATGAAATAAACATGTGAAACAGCTCAAATTGTAGAAAATATTAATGTAGGTAATATTGAATTTAATTATTATTGAATACATATCTTGAATATTACCATGAGGTTGCTAAAATAGCAAAAGTAAGGAATTTATTAACTAGTTGCCTTTGTTGTTTCATTTCATGTTGTATATGCTTATGAATTCAAAAATGTATGCGAAGCAGCAAATATTTTAGTTATATGACAATTTTTTTTTTGATAATGTTTAACAAAATTATTGTTTTATTTTACATTCAAAGGATTCTATATATTAAAAAATTAGTATTTTTCATTTTATCTAAAACATATATTATTTAAAATGAGATTTAATTTAGAAAAAAAAAAAAATTGAATAAAAAAAGTAATTTCCAATATTTTGTATTTAATAGAACCTAAATAATATAAAATAAATTAAA
>NW_004193112.1:0-1462 GCF_000321355.1 Plasmodium cynomolgi strain B
GGAAGTTTATATATTTTGTTTTTTTTCTAAAAAGGAAAAAAACATATTTTTTTAATTATATTAATCATTACAAAAAAGGCATAAATTTTTACTTTTCTATTCCATATAAAATTGTAAAGTTTTGTAATTTTTCTTACATTTAAAATATTAGCTTTATATTTTTTTATAATATACATAGAAATTATTTGCCTGAATCGGAATTGTCAAAAATGAATAATTTCGCGATATTCAAGATGTGCAAATCAGCTGGTCTTTCCTTCCTTCTTTTATGGATTGCGTTGTTGGTAAGATTAAGCGATTTTAATTATCGAAAAAAGAAGAATTCTTTTACAGCATAAAGAAGTAACTGTTTTAAACATACATAAAAGTACATATTTTTATTTATCATAATACCCCTTCTTTTTTTTTTGCAGAATAATATTAGCATTCCACATGGTAATGCAGCGCTGAAGTCAAATGTGGATGTATTCGCAAGACAATTATCGACGCTATCGGAAATCGTGAATCATTATTGTCCAAAAACTCAACTACAGGGTAGCAATAATAAAAATCCCGCAGTCCAGAAATATGTTTCTGAAATATATTCAGAATTAAAGGATTTAAAATTAATAAAACGTTGTCTCAATATAACATTCATGCTTAGAGATGATATAAGTACTGATCTTAGCAGATATAATTCGTTTCTTACCCTATTATATAATGATATGGAAAGAAAATTATCAAACAGCCTAAATTCAATGGCCACCAAATATGGGTTTCCAAAAAAAGATAAAGAAAAATTGTGGAAAGAATGCAAAGAAGGAATTAAAAAAGAATTTAAAGAAGTAAACGATTATTACAAAAGTATTTGTAAGGATTATGAGAATACTTTGATAATACCGGTTTTTCTTTTTAACAAAAAATTGGATAAATATATTAAATTGTGGAAAGAAGTTGCATATCGAAATGAAAAAAAATGGAATGACACTTTTGAAAAGAAAATAAGTAAAGGTAAACCCTAAAAGCAAAGTCATAATTTGACAAATAGCATTAAGCAAATGAATAATGGTACTAAAATAAATTAAAAAATGTTCTAAAAATTCTAAAGCATTACGTTTAATTGACTAAAAGTGTAAAACACTATACACATATTAATTCGGAAAGGTCTATAATTTGCTTAAAGGAAACAATATAAAAAAATTTCCTGCTATCTTTTCCAACGAAAAATGGCATAAGATTGATCATGCATTTTTGTTATCTTATATATGTTGTACATCATTTTTTTCGATAACTTACTGTCATATTATATTTCTTATCATTTTTGTTAGTACCATAAAAATATTGACCCTCTGTATTGCCTTATTTTGTTCATTTAATATATTTCAATTTTTCAAATTGTCCTCTTCATTTTTGTTAGTGTCCATAAAAATATTGACCCTCTGTATCGCCTTATTTTGTTCATTTAATATATTTCAATTTTTCA
>NW_004193800.1:0-1461 GCF_000321355.1 Plasmodium cynomolgi strain B
GTCCAAAATACATAACTTTCCTTGTAACCTATATAAAATAAAGAAATAAGGACATATTATTTGCATATATTATGATATTTTTCTACTTTGAAGAACATATGTCATATTATTTATTTCATATATCATATATTATTCAAGTCTATAAACATTTTAATTTATTATTTGTTATCTCATTTTTTAATGCATTTATTGTTAAAAGAAATCGTTTTTAAAACAATTAATTACTTATATGTTTATATGATATATTTTTAATAGATTCCCTATACATTTTTTTATTAGTATTATTGTATATTATTTAATTATTTCATTCCTATATCGTTTTATAGCATAGTAGCATTTCTGTATATACCCAAATTTATTATATAATATATAATTCATGGTTAAGTGTTTAGGGCTTAGGTTATATATTTAAATATGCGAAAGGATGGGATTATTTAAATATTAATAAAATTTTCTTCAAAAGATTAACCTGTGAAACAGTTCAAATTGCAGAATATATTAAATTTAATTTTAAATGAATACTTCCCTGGAATATTTCAATGAAGTTTCTAAAATAACAAAAGTAAGGAATTTAAGGAAGAAGATGCCTATGTTGTTTCCTCTCATGTTTTATATGCTTACGTTTTGAAAAATCTATGCGAAGCAGTAAAAATTTTTTATATATGACAATTTACTTTTTATTTATACCATATAACACTAATAAGGGAATTTATTATGAAATGTGAATAGATTAACAACTATAATAAATTTGTAATAATATATTAAATAGTGAATCATTCTAAATTATACAGTGGTATATATTTTATTTCACCTAATTTTTTAATATATAATTAATTACAAATTAGTAAATGCTTGCTTAATAATTATTATAATATATATTTTTTCACGTATATAAAAAGGGGAAAATAATTTATATTACAAATATATCCATATGAATTAATAAAATTAACTCTATTTATATGATGATTATCATTTTAGTGCAATGAATATATATACATACCAATATTTTTAATATCCGGAAATGATGAATTAAGATACTTCGTAAAATATCAACATGTATATTAATATATAACTTGAGCTATTTTTTTCAGTGTTATAATTCTAATGTAATATATATGTAGTATATTTTTATGAGCATTAGATTAGTGTCCCATAGACAGCATTTATTAACTTTTGCTAATTTCTATACCCAGAAATATATTCTTCTTCAGAATTACTTTTTCTTATAATATTTATAATAATTTTATATCCATTGTTTTACTAACAAAATATATATACCTGCTTTGAATCATTTTTTATGATTCACAATTGTTATTATATAGAGGATATTATCTGTACAATTTTACTATGTTATGAACATTTTAAATTAATGTTTTTTTTATCTTCAATTATTATAAATATTTATTCTAATTATTTATAACAAAATATATTATTTCATTCATGTTAATTATTAATATATTC
>NW_004193113.1:0-1460 GCF_000321355.1 Plasmodium cynomolgi strain B
CCTTACCTTAAGCATAATAGTTTTTTTCTATAAATTATATATATCCAGAAAATCATTATTATACAGTTTATTCTTAATAATGTCTGACAAAAGGGATTATATCTTGAAAGAACATGATGTAATCTTCATTAGTACAAAGCAATTATAATTATTCCTTTTGTCTGCTTGGTCATTTTTACATAAAATTATATATATTTTATCCGCTAATTTAAATATTTATTGCTTCATATATTATACTTTTCATTTAGAGATCTTTTCTATCATTTTCAGGTGAATTAAATTCAACATATTTTTATAATGAATTGAATAATATTAATAATACAAGAGAATGACATAAATGTCTTGAATATTGTAAATCTTCAAAGCGTAATCCCCGTAATAAGGCCGTTATAAACACTTGCACAAAATTTTTATATTATTTAAAAACTAATGAAATTCCAAATATACCAGACTCTCCCTATGACGTGTGCCCACTTTTAAATTATTGGATATATAGCCAATTAAATATGATTTATTCTTATGATTCTAAAAATATTATACCAACATTTGCGGATATTTTTTATAAATGGTATAATTTTTTAGATGAATTAAACAAAACCGAAAGAAATACATGTAAACCACCTATTGATAGTATTGGTATTTATGAGTGGAGATATAGAAAGGAAATGTATGAATACTATGTATATTATTATCCAATTAAACAATCTCTTGTATCCTATCCACAAAGACAGGAAGAATTCTGTCAATATGTAGAAAGTAAAAAAAGACTATAAGAAAATTCTTAAAAATATTGTTCTTTAAATTATTCAAATATGTGCCCCGAATTTTATGCCAAATGTGTACAATACGATCCAGAAAAAGTACTACCTACTCTTAAAATATCAACAAGTTAAAATAAATGAAGGAGATGTATCTGCGCCTAGTGTTCTACAAGAAGAAAACACATTTTCAGATAGAGAAACCAACTCAGAAAAGGCATCCGTTGACATAGATACTGTCGATTCTTGTCATAATTTAAGTGAAAAACCTCACACTGTAACAAAGGTTGGTAATATTCTTCTTGGAGTTGTTGCAACGTCTATGGCATATGGTGCTTTATATAGAGTAAATATAAATTCATTGATACAAAACAACTGCATATGTTTCTTAACATCCTTCACTAAATCCCCATAAATAATATATAAATATGTATCATCTGTTTTATATAAATTTATTATATACAAATTTACACACTTAGGAATCATGTTACGCAATGTACTTGGATGGAACACTAATAATATGAGTAATATAAATAGAGGCGACATTAGATTATGCGATTATGCATCAGAATCATTTAATTCATACTTAGGGGTGGGAGAAGAAAATATATTGGACACCATCCTGCGTAATGTTTTTAATAAAAAAAATTAATAACATCAATTTTAATAAGAACCCTATTATAAACCCGAAATTATTCGATG
>NW_004193114.1:0-1461 GCF_000321355.1 Plasmodium cynomolgi strain B
CCATTCTTTTGACTCAATACTTGATTCTAATCTAGAAGAATTAAAATGAAAATATAAAATATGTGATAGTTACTTTATAATTATACATTTGAAGGAAAAATAAATAATAGCTTCTAACATAATATTCTTATCTTTTAAAATATAATAATTAATTATTCTATTATAGTAGAAAGGAAGAATATTATTCCCAGTACTGCAGCAGCCATGATCACATTTTTAATAGTATTTGAGTCTAACGTATTATATAACGTTTCTAAATACCAGAAACATCCGTAATTGTCTCAGTCTCTATATATCTCCCATTGTTCGAATTATATGAAAATTCTCTCTGAACATCCTGCCCAGGGTTTCCCAATGTTTGGGGACTCAAAGATTTTCCATGTTCTACTCCTGCAATCACTGAAAGTTCTTAATGTTTTACATCTACTTCACCTGTTGAGCATATTGTACCTCTTCCAATTCGTGTACTTCTTTTATTTACTGTACTTACTGAAGCTCTGCTACCCGATGTTCTTGATGAACTTGACGAAGTTTGTGATGCCGCTAATGATGATGTTTGTTCTGAGGTTGGTAGCCTTGCTGGACCTAATAAACTTTACAAAAATGATGATATTCCTATACTTGATGAAATTCTTGTACTTGTTGTAGTTACTGTATTTACTGTAGTGACTGTACTTGTTGTTTTTGTTGCATTAGTTATTGTTTTTACTGGTTTGTTTCAGCTACTGTAATTATGGTTGTTACTGGAATTGACAGAGTTGCTGTTTTGGGTATACTTACTGCAGTTGATGCAATTACAGTAGTTAACGAACTCGATGAGCTTGCTACAACTGCTGAAGCTTTTTAACCTCCTGGGGCTGCTGAACCTCTGTGGATTCAGGATGAACTGCTTTAAAATTTGGTCTCTCTGCATTTTTACATTTTTATAATTTAGATATAAGAGACTACAGTTCATACTTATCTTTACAAGGAAAATAATCAGTATCATTCGATGACAAAGAAAATAAACTTCCACAATGCTTATACTTATATCCCTCGTGTACTGACATAAAAATTCAAAAGATATGATAAATACTTATCGCAATCCGTTCTATTTTCGGAAGTACAAACATTTTTAATCTTTTCAAGATTTTTAAAATAAATATATGAAAATATCCTATTTTTTAATTCATTTAATTTAACAACTTTTATATTTGCCCGATTAAATTTGTTCCTTAATTTTGCAATTATAATGACTGTCCATTCCAAAAAAAAATTATCAGAAAAGTGTACATCGGCCATCTCTGAAGATTTGATAGAATGAATTTCAATTATTGGTTCACATAACCAATAACCTATGTAATTTCAGTAATTATTACGTTCGGAATCACCAGATTGACTTAACTTATCAAAATGACGTACTGTTTAATACAATGTTCTTTGACTTTTCTACGTTTGGATCTTATGTTATTATTGATTCCT
>NW_004193801.1:0-1457 GCF_000321355.1 Plasmodium cynomolgi strain B
TTTGAAGTTTTTATATGGAAAATAAAAAATGTAAATGAATGAATAGAAACAGATACACTCCGATGAATATATAAAGAAAAAAAATATTTATTTAACTTTTGTGTACAATATATCGTAAGTAGTGAAATATATTTTATCATTATATATATTTATTCAAGAACTTACTTGCGTATAAAATAGTAAATATATTAATATAATTATTATAAGCAATAATTATGAGAAAATAAATGCAAAAATAAATAAATAAGTTTACAATATAATCGTCATATATCTCATTTTTTTTTTATTACTTATATAATTTACATATTTAAATTGAAAAATAAAAGCGTGCGTTCTCGTAAATTTATTATCATTTGGTAAGTATAAAAATAAATAATAATGACATTGAATGAGTGAAATATGATAAAATAATAATTTTATTCTAATGTTTTAAGGGTTTATGATGAATCATATAATGTACAATTGTTTAATAATTTTAAATTATTTTAACCTATACATGAAAATATTTTAAATTTAGTCAAGTATTACAAATGTTCAAATAACTAGTATAATACGTAAAAAGTTAAAAACAAATAATGAAACAAAAATAATATTTATCTTTTAAAAAAACAAAATATAGAATGTATATTTAAAAAAATACTAATCATTTTCAATGAGTATATTTACACTAGCATTTTAATTCGTAAATTTCTTCAATGTGCGCCTGAGAAAATTCTTATGAAAAAGTATACTTAGTATTAATTTAGTATATACATCTTGTACGGAACAAATCCGATAATGGGATTAATTATGAAATGTTGAAAAGTTAAAAAACTAAAATATTTTTTGTTATAATACATAAAAAAGTGAATCATTCATTTTTAGACAGTGATTTAGTTATAAGTACATCCAGCATATTAATATATAATTAATCTCTAATTAGTGTATGCTTAATAGATAAATATTATAATATATATTTTTCCACATATATTAATGGAAAAGTAAAATATATTTTACATATATGTCTCTATAGTGTGATATAATTAAATTTTTAAAATGACAAATATCATTTTAGTGCGATCAATATATATTCATAATATTATGTGGAATATCAGTGAATAATTGATTAACAGACTGAGTATTTTATTCTCATATTTATTATAATTTTATTTGAGCTATTTTTTTTATGTTATTCTTTTTGATATTCCTTTGTTAATTATTATATAAAATTTCAGTTTTAGTATCATTCTAACTTTAATAATGTCATATTATAAATTTAAATAATTTTATATTGTTTTATTTTACTTACTGCCATTATAAGCTTTCATTAAGTATTATACGCTAAATGATCATTTCTATTACCATTATTTCCGTGTTGACTCTTTCATTTATGTTGCGCAATAGATATTTCTTGATTTAACATTTACTTCATAATTTTTTTGCTTTTTTGAGCATTTAAACAAGAACACAATGATGTA
>NW_004193115.1:0-1458 GCF_000321355.1 Plasmodium cynomolgi strain B
TTAATAAAACAATTGTTAACTGTAGAAAATACAAGACAAAGAAAGATAAGAGGATAAAATGTTTCTTTTAAGTAAAACAATTTCCTTTTCAATTTTAATATGGATATCGCAATATCATGATGAGGTATTATACTACTATGTACATGTTGCTATTTCTTAACCTTTTCGTTATTTTATGATATAGTTAAAAATACAAACTTTATTGATAGATAAAAGATTACACACCTATATATATTGTGTGTTTACTCTACTTTTCAGTCAAATGGCTTTGGTGTGCCGTGCAATGTGAAAAGTTGCATAAACATCTCATCAAATAAAAGATGTGGCAGAATGTTAACAGCAAAAGAAAATAATCGAACGAGAGAACAGAACTATGTAAACTTGCAAAAAAGAATAAAAACTTTGTTAGATGAAGATGATAACACCTTTGGAGAAAGACTAAATAAATTAGCATATGATGATAATTTTAGGAAAAAATTCAATGAATTATTAAAAATGGACCTCTTTCAAAAACGGTGTAACAAATTAATGCAAGACAAGCATTTTCAAAAACATTTTAACAAATTAAATAGTAATAATAATTTCGAGAAACGTTTTTTTATCTCACCAGATGCAGATCACAATAATCACGATCATTTTGACCCATTCAAATTTTGTAACAATTTGGAAGAATTTTTTGATAAATTAAAAAGTAAAAATTACTATAAAGCGAAAATAATTGATGAATTAAAACGTCATGAAGAATGTAAAACAAAACCGAAAGATGAAATGAAACAAACTAATAATCTTAAAAGAGAACCAACCGATGAAGTAGAAAATTATATGCCTTCTAAATTAGAAAAAGATGAAAATTTCGAAAGATCTCTCGATCGTTATGTGTATAAAGAATTAGTAAAACCAAAAAAAATATCAACATTACCTACCTTCTTGAAAAAAGCAGATAAAATGTTTGAAGCAGAAGTGAAACGTTTTTTAAAGAAAAAAGCAGCTGGTCGTTATGCGGATAAAGGTCGAGGCATCATGGGAAAGTTCTTTTCATTTATAGACACACACAGAGTATTTATTCCTATTTTGTTTCTTTTCCCATTCATTTGTTTAGTATCTACAATTATTATTTGGGGCATATCTGTAGCTGGACCGGCTGTTTTAGGCTTATTTTCATTAGCAGCAGGAATAACGTCTCTTTCAGGCTTAGTTCCACTATTGGCAGGATTAATCCCTGTTGTAGTCTTATTTATAATAGCAGGAATGTTTCCCATTTTTCTACCGTTAATGGGATGTGCAGCGCTTGTTTACTATGCGATTAAATTCGATAGTGCATTATCTGGAGGTATAGCATATAAAAAATTATCTACCAAAATTAAATATATAAAACGGAAATAATTTAGGTAAATTTTACTGTAGACCTTTAAATTTAATGAAGCAATTTGAATGTACATAAAAATATAATATGGGTAT
>NW_004193802.1:0-1456 GCF_000321355.1 Plasmodium cynomolgi strain B
CTCCTTCCGATTACAGAAAGTAACCATTTTCTTACTGGTGTAAACTAATAAAAAAATAGAATATTGTGTAATATTATTTTTATACTCTAATAGGTAAATATTGTGTAATTACAATTATACATATGGTCATATATTTAAATCAAATTTTGTGTAACCTTATATAATAATGCTAATATGGATGATGCACCTGCCACTGTACCAAGAGCTGTTGATATAGTAGATGACATAGGACTACTTTGATTTTCACCTTCATGGATGGTTATTGGTGCTGGTGCATCTGAATTAATATCTTGATGGAGATTTCTTGTTGATCTTATATGTTGGTCTTGAGGATCAGGGGTTGTATATAATGTTTGTTCTTGTAAATATTTTTGACATTTATTCGAATATATTTCTTGGTCATCATCTAATGATGGTATTTGATCATTTTTACCTATAATATTCAAAAACTTAACTTTATATGTACTAACAAACTCAGTTAATATTTTACATGTATCAGAATCCTTTTTATAACCTTCAACCACATTCTTACAGTATTTCTGATACATATTTTTATATATCTTAACACTTTTACAAACAAATTTCAGGCAAGGAATAAAATTTACATATGTTTCATCATTCAATGTATTTATAATAGTTTCCATATTATATATAAAAATATTTAATAGTGTTATGTTAATTGGTTCTTTATATAAATCGTTGTATTTATCATAAGAACATGGAAAATAATAATTCCTATTTTTAATTATTTTAATATGCTCTTGAAAACACCTTTTAATAAATGCACCTGGAATATCTTGTTTCTTTATTGAGTTATATATCCAGTTGTACAAAATATCACAACGATGATGTGAATGAATTAATTGTTTTTACGTTCAGACAAAAGTTCTAAATTTCTTACAAGTTTCAAACAAAAATTTTTTGCTCTACTTTTTTCTTATTATTTTGCCCCATAAGTAGATTACAGAATTCTTCATATATACCTAGATCATCATCACCTTCCACAGAGTCATCAAATTCCTTATAGGTACTCAAAACATTATTTAAGAAAGGATAATGAAAATAAATGTTAAATATATAAATGCTTATCTTAATAAAAAAATAAGTTTTTTCTGAAAATTTTTGTATAATATTTAATATATATAATACATAAAATTGTTTACAAAAACAAATAATAAGAACAAACATCTACATTCCAGTTTGCAATGTCTAATATATCGTCTGACATTTTTATTATATTAAATGATAAAATATATTTCAGTATATATATATTAATAAACACTCACGGAACCCAGGTTTTAATTTTATACTTTATTTAGCATTAAATTCAAAATATTTATAAACATGTATTGGGAACCAAATAAGCCCTAATTTCGATTATACATATATTACGAGAGCAACTATAATATAAGATATAAGCAAAATTATATGGTTAATATGCTTATAATTTTTCAAA
>NW_004193116.1:0-1455 GCF_000321355.1 Plasmodium cynomolgi strain B
CCCATTTGCTTATAAGGAGGCAGCACTCCTAAATGTTAATCCCGGTGATGTCATTATGCGAATGAGTTTCTTCTCCTGATGTTTTGCCATCCTCAAATGAATTTCCAAAATAGTTTAGCCCAATTTCTCTTATCCTTATAATGGCCTCTTCTTCGCTTTCCCCGTTTTTACTTTATTTTTTCGTTAATGAGCAACTGGTGGATGCACACCTGAATTATTTTTGCGTACCCTAGGTTTGTCGTGAACGCTGTGTCGTTGTGACTATTGGGTGCGCTGTTCCCACGGTTGGCTGCGCCGCTGCACATGTCGCCCCTCATGGCAGTCACCGCGCACCCATCCTGCTCGTAAAGCACACTTGACATGGGGTGGCTCAGAACGAGGTGCAAAATATTTTCGTCATGGGCGTGAAGGCCTCCGACAGAATGCTCTTGTCGATTTCGTTTTTCTTCAGTAGGTCGATTATTTTGGCTTCATTGTATAGGAGAATTTGCTTCCCCCACGTTTCTCCCTTGCCGTTTAAAATAGCACCTCCTACATGCTGCCTACTGTCGCCATTGCCCAAGCTGCCATCATTACTGTCAGAGAAAATGATCCCGAAAAAATTCATCAAGTTGATTTTATTTTTGACATGGGCTCTTAGATGGTATATGTCCTTCACGAGCGAAATTTGCAAAAAATCTTTCCTCATATGTTCATACAGTTTTCGTTTTTTTTTTTTCCACTGTGCTTATAATTTGCCATATAAAAGGTAGTCGAAAAGTAGCGCTTCCTTTACAGCTTCACAATGCTTATTCTGTATGGCTCACATAAGGGGGCTATTTCCACTAGCATTTAGTTGGTTATGTCTAATTGCGCATTCGTATAGCAGAAAGAGAATCATGTCCACGTTGTTATTTGCGCATTCGAGATGTGTACGTATGACATGGTGGTAAGGGGTGCGAACTTGCTAAAAAGTGGTGTTAAATCAAGCGGGGAATGCGCTTCTCCTTTTTTTTGGATCAGCGCGAGATGAAACATAATGGGAACCATGGGCAAAAGTCTCAAAAATGGAATTGAAAGTCCCAGCATGGCAGAGCCGCGCGTTGCACATAAACGACATGATTGTTGCCAGCTGGCTACTGCCCTCAATTTGTCCGCCCTAATTTTGCAGCATTCTTCAAATTCGTTAGCAGTGTGTTACAATCCTTGGTGTTTTTTTCGCTTTTTGTTCGAATTTTCTTCGCAATATTTTTCCATCCGTTTCACCATTTTTTTCAACCCTTTCCCGGCATGTGACAATTCTGCAGACCCACTTGCGCTTATCAGGTGACTGATTGCCAAAACATTTTCACGGCAATAAACTGGAAATTTTATAGAACGAGTAAAGTATATCGCAAGTTCAATTCGTTTTTAAGTGAAACATTTTAAATGAAGACAATATTTTCTATTCATATACTGCTCCTTAATTGCTTACCC
>NW_004193803.1:0-1454 GCF_000321355.1 Plasmodium cynomolgi strain B
AAAAAAAAGCTGCGGCCACACATTTTGAGATAAACGGTTACCCGTTGCAGCGGAGGGGAAACACTTTCGCTGCGGTTGTACTGCCCAATGAAAGGGAATCTTCCAATTAATATGCAATTCGCCCCTTCACGAAATGAAGCTAAATTTCTCGCTTATTAAAAGTGTGTGCGTGCGTAAACGTTTACCATATTGCGCGCGCTGGCCTGTGAATTCTGCTAGCCCCCTTACGCCCGCACAAAGGCATTTGCATGTGTGCACATACGCGTGCAGACACACTGCGGCTGCGAGTTCTTATGCGCGACTGACGATGGCCAAGCTGTGCCTTTTTTTTCCCATTTTGAGAAGTGCCAGGGTGTTAACTGTGATAGGAGGCCACCCCGTTGTGGCGTCGTTCGTTTGAGCTTTTTTAATTTGGCAAGCTGCCACATGGCAAGTTACCACTCGGTGCGCTTCCACACGGCGTACTTCCACACGGCGTACTTCCACACGACGTGCTTCCATTCTGTACGAACCGATTTTTCTACATGCGCGCACAAGGCGAACTTATCCTTGGGCAGTTCCCTTCCACAGCACCGCGGAGCGTTTTCCTCTTTGACAATTGCAGCTGGCCACAAACTGTTCCCTCGTTGACATTTTCAGCTGGCCACAAACTGTTCCCTCTTTGACATTTGCAGCTGGCCACAAACTGTTCCCCATTCGTCATTCCCTGCTTGGAACATCGAGGCACTTAACACTGTGTGCGTTATGCGTAGAGGCTTGCCACATGGGCACTGACATGCGACACCTCCTCCTCCTCCCATTTAAAATTTCGCTTAACTGGGTGGACGTATCTACAAAGATAACGCAAAATGGTGTGCGTACTTGTCCCCCTTTTTCCCCCTCAGGTAGTCACCCAGTGAATAACTTCCCCCCCTTTTTTTTTTCTTCACATTTTTCGCTTTTTTTTTTTTGGAAGGATGGGATGGAGGGATTAGGGCAGGAAGGAGAGGTTAAACGGGGGACGTGGGGGAAAAAAAAATTACTTGTAAATCTACATCATATGATTCCTTTTTTCTCATTTGGTTTAAATTTTGCATAACGTTCTTTTTGTGCAAGCTGCTCAAATTAATTAACGTACCGCTCAGGTGTGCAGACGATCACGTCGATTTTCACCCAGGGTTAAATCTGCGCCTCTGTCATGCGTTGACCGCTGTGCCTCCCCACTGCTTACCCCTATGGGGGCACATGGAAATTTGGACGAATCTCTCCTCCATGCGCAGGTACATGTGACATGCCCACCCACCCCTGGAGGGTACCTTTACTTGTCGTGTTTCCTCATAAGGTTAAACGTCTCCCCCGTGAGCAACACAACAATGGCTGGGTCACTTTGCAAGTATGAAAATTAGTCAAAAAATAGAGTAGCTTCTGATTACCCCCTTTCAATGGCACAGAATGGGAACAATTCATCGTATCTG
>NW_004193117.1:0-1454 GCF_000321355.1 Plasmodium cynomolgi strain B
TTTATTATAGAAGCTAGTATAACATATATCATTAAATGATACTCATTAAAATTCTATGAATTCTATCTTATTACTTCTTATATTACATAGATTTGTTTAATGGCGCTTCGCAAAAAAAGCATTTTCTTTTCTCTATTTATAATAATTAAGCATAATGATTATAGTTTTTTCTCAATATGTTCTTAGATAGATAGTTATGTAAGAATTAACTGTATGTTGAATGCTTCAAATGTACGTGTTTACTAATTATATGTGTATAACAGGTGTTACAATTATTTATTATATATAAACATTTTATTTGGTGCATCTCATTTATATATTATAACGTAATTAGTAATATATATAGGAAATATCTCACAGTATACACTGATCCTATTCATTATAAAATATATAATAATATATGATATTTTAAATAAAATATATAATGTTTTGTTATCCTATTTTTTCATGTGAAAAAAATTGTCCATATTTCTTTATTTTAATTGATATAAAATATAGAATTATTTTCATACATTTATCCGACTGATGAATGGTAAAATATATTATTACTACCATTATCGGGAAATAAAGAACCATTTTCACCTTGCATACTTAAGAAACCCTCTGCGTCTCCTGGATTCATATATAGATCTGTTCCTACATTATTCATACCTCGGCGTCTGAACCAGGACGAAACTGGGGTAAACTGTTGTAGAATGAAGTAAATTAATAATTGAATGAGAAAATATTATAATTCTGATGTATCTATAAAAATTAAATATATTTGTTTATATAAGTTATTTAAAATTATTGTTTATTAATTACCTTATATAATAGAAGTAAAGTGCCAATTGTTCCAAAAGCTGTAAAACCTGAAGTAACTGCTATATTCTTAGATGGATCTTTTTCTGGGGAGTGATCTGTCTGTGCAGAAATGAGAGGAATTTCACATGGTTGACAAATGCATTCCATTTGATCTGATGGACGAGGGAGAACTTTGCTACATGGTTCTTGAGAAATTATTTCGTCACAATTAAGTGAGGTCAATTCTTGAGGATATTTGGTTGTTAGTGATAAGGTAATTTTATCGCACCATGGCTTTTGTTCACTAGTATTTGTAATAGTGTATTTGCTTTTTAACATAGCCCACAGAGTTTCAAATTTACTTTCCCACAATTCTTTTTTGTTTCACACTTCTCACCATACGTGAATAAATCTTTTTTTCTTGTAACCAATGTTTGAGGTACAGACAAGCTCCGTTTCTCTCAGTTTGATTACTATATCGATAATAATGATAGCCATCTATATAATATTGTACAAAATAAATAAAAATGTGTCGTAATATTGGATCTGTAATATTGTTAATATGATTCAAATATTTCTCATTTATGTTATCCCATGTTTTACGCATTGGAGTAAAAAATGCGAGGACCACAATTTTCATAAAATTTATTCTAAATGATAAGAAGAGTGAA
>NW_004193118.1:0-1453 GCF_000321355.1 Plasmodium cynomolgi strain B
AATGAAGTTATCGTTTTTGTAGTATTTTTGAATAGACACATTAATGAATATTTATATAAATTCCCTTCAAAATGTATTATAAAAGCATAAAATTTGAAAAATTATAAGCCTAGTTATCATATTATTTAGCTTATATCATATATTTTTCTTGCTCTCGTAATATGTGCATAAAGAAAATTGGCGATTATTTTGTCTAATAAATGTTTATAAATATTTAAAATTTAATGCTATGTATAAAATTATAACCTGTGTTCCGTGAGTGTTTATTATTATATATATACTGAAATATATTTTATCCTTTAATATAATGGGAATGCTGCACAATGCACTGAATATTACAGAATGGGAAAAAGAAGTTTGTTCTTATTTTTTTTGTAAACAATTTAATGCATTCAATTTATTATATATAATAAAACAGCTTAGAGAGAAAACTTATTTTTTTATTAAAATAAACATTTATATATTTTACTTGTATTTTCAGTATCCTTTCTTACAAAGCGTTTGGGATGCATATAAAAAATTTGATGAACCTGTGAATCAAAATACTGATAATGCTTACTCGAACTATTATAATGTTTGCAAAACAATTTCAGAAAACAAAAATTGGACCCAGATGGTAGTCACAAAGAATTTTGCATGAAACTTGTGAGAAATTTAGGGTGTTATAATTATAATGATGACTATTACAATCTTCGTAAGTATCGTTGTCCGATTTTATACTATTGGATATATAAATCAGTAGAAGAACGTAAAATTAATACAGAACTTATTACTGAAATTTTTAATGATTCTTATAGTAGAAGGTGTACGTACAACAGAAAAGCTTACTGTTATTATTATCATTATTATTACGATAAGTTTGAAGAACCAATGAACATGATATTCTTGGAAATTTTCCAAAATAATATAAATACTGTATTAAATATGTTGAACAATCAAGAGGATATTATGAATGATAAGTTGCAAAGGTATATTTGTAAATGCATTAATATATATTATAAAATGAATGAAACATATTGCGTTAAAAACCCTAACAATAATAATAATAATAATCAAATGAGTAATCTGACTTGTAGCATATTACGTTCATTTAAGCAAACATATGATTCATATCTTTTGGGAGAAATATACCACGAAAAATATGCTATACCATTCTTAGAAGATGCAGGAAAGGTATATTCGGATCAATGCTTATTGCCAGATAAAGAAATAGAATTAATTAAAATTAATCGTGAAAGAATAAAAGCATTTTTAAGTTCAAAGAAATATCCTAGTAAAAAAACATATACGTTTCTACAACCAGAGTATGATATTATTAAAAATACAGCTAGTGATTCGCCTTCAAGTGAAAGTTCTGATAAAATTCCAGAAGTACCTTTACATTTAGCGAAATTTATTAATACATATACAAAACATACTATACCATCCAGTGTATTCACAGATCCTGATACCA
>NW_004193804.1:0-1452 GCF_000321355.1 Plasmodium cynomolgi strain B
CCGGGAGCGTGTCCTGCATACTTTTACCGTTTGTATAATACATATCCTAGTCAATTTCCTATAGACGATAAGTTCTTAAATCATATTAAAAATTTTCCTGATCCCACTTTAAAATATGTAGCTACATATTTATATCATAATTACTCTGTAGCCCAAAAATATTTTATTCAGGATTCAAAACTTAGTAATAATTTCGCTTGTGATATTTTGAATAGGTGGTTAGATCAACATAGAAGTTTCTTTACATATTCAGAAAATTGTGATTATAACAATAATCAATGGAGAATACATATTGAAGAAGAATTATGGAAAATGTTGGAAAATATATTTCCTGGAAATAAATGTCAAAGGTATCAGCATGTATACTCAAATACAACAAGAGTACCTGTGGAACTGGGCCCTATTGCATGCACTAGACCATACCCTGAAGATGATATTTGTTATGATCCTTTAGAACAAAATCCTGATAAAATTAAAAATGATTGTTGTAGACTTAAAGGTTTATGTAAATTATGCGATGAATATAAAAAAATATGACACCTATTGCCCACGCACAAGCATCCTGCCAAAAATGTCCATCACTGATACATACCTTTGGTTTTCCAGTATGTGCTACCTTTTTTGGAACTCTATTCATTGTTTTTTTTCTCTATAAAGTAATTTAAATGTTTTAATTATTATATAGAAATGTGTTGTTATATTATTTCAGATTAATTTATTAATGATATACTGATATAAAAAATATATATAACAAATGACGTATTATATATTATTTTTTTAACAGTTTACTTCTCTTGGACGTATATTATCAATCGAGATAGAAATAAAAATAGGTTTCAACAACAATTCAGCGAAGAAATGGAATATGAAGAATATGAAAGATATAGAAATAACAACCAACGTTCGGATAATAGAGTAAGTCATTTGTATTACCAACCTATGGGAGATTAATTTCGTTAATATATCTATAAATAGTGATTTCATAAATAAAATGGTTTAACAAGCATAACTTATATATGAGAAGTAAGGATAAAATGGAAAGAGGTCATTATTCTATATTATACATCATGTTTTTGTGTATTTATGTAAAAAATACATATGCTAAGAGTTAATTCACTAGCTTTATATAACAGTAGCTTATAACAATACATTTATTAAATGAAGAATCATTAAATAGGTTAAATATTTCCATAGCAAACACATAATAAGTAACATATATTACAAGATAAATTCAGTTACATAAGCTGTGTTTCTATTTATAATTAGAGTTCAATTGAAAATGGCCATTTATTTTACAATCACAAAATTTTAGAAATTAAGAATAAATGTAATGTTATTAAAAAGGTATTGTTCAACTTTGTATTAGAAGTTCATCCTGTACATGTTAAAAACCTTATTCCATAAATAACGATTCTTCGAATTCTATGAGAATAGAAAATTTGTTACATTTAA
>NW_004193805.1:0-1452 GCF_000321355.1 Plasmodium cynomolgi strain B
CTTCATTCATAATTAACGAAATAAGTAGATTCATTATCAAAAAAGGTTTATACATCACCTAGACATATTCTATAAATAAAAACATTTATTAAAAAGTAAAAATTATATTAATACAGATACACATTATAAATGCTATGTAAGCATAAATTCGTAATATTTATAACTATTTTTTTAATTTCATTAAAATAATAATAGTGCGAAAATTCTTATATCTAATGCATATAAGAATGGTATTACATATTTATTTTTTATATGCCATAATAAAATTTCGCATATTCAACATATTTTATCTTTTTCAAATCATGTAGGTGTTTAATCTTTTATGATGCCGTTTGTTACATAACATATTTTTAATTTAAATAGGTACTCAAATTTGTTGTGCAAAATATTTAAGAATTGTGTATACTTATTAGAAATGTGGTAATAGAAGTGCATTATGAAGGGTACCTTTTTATATTTTCTATAAGATACTATTGAAAATTACCCAATGTACTATTTTAAAAACTAAAATTTTGTCCTATTTTCTTCATTTTTAATTATTTCTAAATATTTATATTTCTGAGCGTTAATTTTTCAAAATTGTGAGTATTTAAATTTGTTGATTTTTATTTTAATACATCGATCAGTGGATTAAGAATAATTTTTATATACATGTATAAAGTAAATAAGTTATCCCTATATTATATTATCATAAAGTTACATGCAGTTAATGTTTTAGATATATTGTGCTTTATGAAGGAAATTTTGTTATATGTTAATTTTTATAAGAGCACGTTAAATTGCGTGTTCCCATAAATATGTGTGTATATGAAAAGTATGTTTTGTTTAAGTGAATATAATATAAATAGATAAGTCTGAGCTATTAATTTTTATAGCTTTTATTATTTTTGCTATAAACAAAAATTCTTATACGAAATATTAATTCGCACCTAATTGAAATAATAAAATATAACATTATAATTCAGTTAAAGGAAATGAAAATAATGTATTATAATTTATATGTATTCAGAAAAACATATTAATCATTAACGAAACACATTTGTAACATAAAATATTTGTATTGATAAATGAATGCATATAAGAAATTACTTTGTTTTAGAATATATTGTTATCAGTTTGAATGTTTAATTAAATGTATTTTAATATATGTCCTTTGGGAAAATTTTGTGTAAACATAATTAGTACGAATTACATGTTTGTACGCACTTTAATTTCAGGGTTTTAGTTCATAATAATTATTATTAATAAATAAATATTACATTAAATAATTTGTTAGGATTTTCTTATACTTTTTGTCTGAATTTACACATTTATTCTTCTATTTAATTTTGCTTATTGATGTATATGTTATTCACTTTTTAAAAAACTCAGTAAAAAATTTATAATAATAAGTTGGCACGAATTTTTTTTTATTATTTATTTCAATGAAAATAACATTTTTAATTAGATTGT
>NW_004193806.1:0-1453 GCF_000321355.1 Plasmodium cynomolgi strain B
CGATTAAATTATTTTAATGAGACATAACATGAGAGATTATTTGAAAAGATCAATTTTAGTGATATATTTAGTAAATGACTAAATGTATTAAAATTATATGCTTTTTATTTTAATATATTCCTTACTGTTCTGATCTTTTAGATAATGCATATAATTTATTTCAGTAATTTATATTATATTCTTTATATATATATGTTCATCATTTTCATTGTATAAAATACTTAGATAAGAAATAATAAATATGATATAGACACAAACATATAGCCCCAAATAACTCAGTGAGAACATACATTTATATATCCGATTGGGGCTTATTTTTTGTTGTTACTTTTTTTGATAAGGCATTTTCTAAGTATGATTTGTTTCTATTCCGCCCTGCACTATAAGTTATTTCTAAAAGCAATATAAAAATATTGTTCAATTCGTTATGTTTTAAGTACTAATGATTTTTCTTCATATATAAGATATAAGTTTTACTAATTATTAGCATATTCATTTTTAACCTTAGATTTTAAAAAAAGATAAGCACGTTCTATTTTAGGAACTTGCGTACAATTGCATTACAATAATCATAATATTATATGCGCAACTTTTTTAATTATATATATATGTACAATCAAAGGAAATAACAATATAATATATAGGCCATAATAACATAAATAATTACTGTATAATAGTATGCATAAACAATTAAATACTCTTATGTTCTGTTAATGTCAATTTATTAGAATAGTCTTTTTCTTGCCAAATTATTCGTAACTCTTCATGAATTGCCTCTCTATGATCCATTTGAAGATTATTGTACAATTGTAAATTATTGGATCCAAAATCGACTAGTTAGTAAAAGGATTAAAAATAATGAGAATAATGATATTTCTGATATTATTAATAAATTGCTTCCAATTGGGGTTGAAATATTAAAAACACAGGAAGAAGCTTAGTGATGTCTAATACGTTCAGAACTAAGAAGTATGTATTCTTTTATTATATAGAAAACATGTATAATTATGCTATTGTTTTTGATTCAAATTAATCGATACATTACTCAGGATAAACTAAAAACATCCACAGACAGTATGAAGAATTATATTAAAGAGCGTGTTAATCTGTATAATAATTTACGTCTTAAATGCAAGGTTTAGGATTCAGGGTTTAGGGAAAATATTTAAATATGCGATATGATAGGATTATTAAAATTTTAATAAAATTTTCATCATGAAATAAACCTGTGAATCAGTTCAAATTATAGAAAGTATTAAAATTAATTGTTAAATGAATAATTCTCTGGAATATTTCCTTGAGGTTGATATAATAGAAATCGTAAGAGATTTAAGGAAGTAGATGCCTTTTTTCTTTACTTTCATGTTGTATATGCTTAAAATTTTAAAAATGTATGCGAAGCAGTAAAAATTTTAGTTATATAACAATTTTCTTTTGATAATATTCAACAAAG
>NW_004193807.1:0-1450 GCF_000321355.1 Plasmodium cynomolgi strain B
AAATTGTCAATGAAAAAAATGTTATTTAACATTAGTAAATTATTTTAATAATATTCTTCAAATAATTATTTTAAATGTTATATGTATTTTTATCACGAATGTATGAATATTAATCATAACATAATGTTTGCATTGCTAAAAAAGTTTTTTATAAAAAAAATTGTTCTTATGCTTATTATTCTAGATTCACCTATTTTATCGATGAGAAATTAACTGAGGAATTATAAAATAAATTATATATGTTATTAAATAAGATTAAACAAAAAAAAAAAAAAAGTGTTTGATTCGTGTGTTTTATTGGTTTACGACAAATTAGTATGTTTTACAGTTATTTGATAATTTTACAATATTATATTGTAAGCATGAAAATTCTATTAAATTTATTCATGCAGTATAAATGTTTTTAAAGTTAGCATAATACGCATAAAAGACAAAAATAAAGAATAAAATTAAACTATTGTTTAATTAAAAAAATAAAAATATATGCAATGTATATATAAAAAAATATCCACGCATTTATCAGCAATCAATTATATTTATATTAGCACTTTAATTTGTGCATTGCTACAAAATGTGCCGAGCAAATTAGTAAATAATTTAGCACTTAGTATAAAATTAGTATATAATGCTTATACCATATAACACTAATAAGGGAATTTATTATGAAATGTGAATAAGTTAACAACTATAATTATTTTTGTAATAATACATTAAAATGTGAATAATTCTATATTAGACAATGGTATATATATTAGTGCACCAAAATTTTTAATATATAATTAATCACTAATTAGTGAATGCTTGCTTAACTAGTATGATAAATATATATTTTTTCACATATATAGAGGGGGGAAAATAATTCATATTACAAATATATCCTTACGGATTAATGTAATTAATTTTATTTAAATGATGATTATCATTTAAGTGCGATGTATATATATACATAACAATATTTGGAATATCCGGAAATGATGAATTAGCAGACTGCGTAAAATATCCATATATATTAAAATTTGATTTGAGCTATTTTTTTGTGTTATAATTCTATTGTAATATAAATATAATATATTTTTATGAGCATTAGATTAGTGTCCCATCGATAGCATTTATTATTATTTTACTAATTCCTATACCCAGAAATATATTCTTCTTAGGAATTATTTTTTCGTATAATATTTATAATAATATTATATTCATTTTTATAATAACGAAATAAATATACCTCCTTTGAATCATTTTTTTATGATTCACAAGTGCTATTATATAGAGTATATTATCTGTACAATTTTACTAGGATATGATCAT
The DNA here is from genome assembly GCF_000321355.1 of Plasmodium cynomolgi strain B. Lineage (NCBI taxonomy): Eukaryota > Apicomplexa > Aconoidasida > Haemosporida > Plasmodiidae > Plasmodium > Plasmodium cynomolgi. The sequence goes on from NW_004193807.1 coordinate 1,309, forward strand.
TTTAAATTAATGTTTTTTTTGAACTTCAATTTATATATATATTTATTCTAAAAATTTATAACGAAATATATTATTTAATTCATGCAACTTATTAATATATCACGCTTTCTTTTTATTAATGCAGTTAACTCAATTGTTATCG
>NW_004193808.1:0-1448 GCF_000321355.1 Plasmodium cynomolgi strain B
AGGCAAATTTTGTGAAAATTGCAATTTGGTTGGAGTGTCACTGCCGAGAGAGAGCGACTCCAAGCGGTTTTTGTCGCCATTTTGTCGCCATTTTGTCGCCATTTTGTCCCCGTTTGTCCCCGGTTTGTCCCCGGTTCGTGGCGCTTCTTCACCAAGCAACCGGGGGCATGTGCTCGCGAGTACGAACTATTGCAATCTGCTGCGAACAATTTGCGAACTTTTTGCGACCATTCGCGTACGATTCGCGGACGATTTTGCGGACGATTTGCGGACGATTCGCGGACGACTCACTGCCCGAAAAATAGCAAGCGAACAAACCAGGAGGGTTGAAGCGCATGAAAAATATATATAACACAAAGTAGCATGAACGTTGGTGTTGAATGAGTTATATATATATTATATATATATATGTATGTATGTTCCCCTGCGCGATTGCGGGTGGGATAATTTTGCATTCATTCACTTGTCGTTCCCGCTTCGTTCACGCTTCCTCGCGCGTACGTTTCCGGTCGCGTTTGCGTCTGCCTTTGCGCTCACGTCCGCGTGGATATGCACATACGCACAAAAAAAATTGAAACAAAAATTTTTCTGTTTCACTTTTTGTTTCGCTCGTCGTTCATGCATTTTGCGCTCGTTTATGCGTACATATAGTGATCGTCACTGCGATATCTTTGCCATTATCTTGCCATCATCTTGCCATCATCTTGCCATCATCTTGCCATCACGCATGTACGTTTTGTTCACCGTTAACTGTAATTTTTGTTCACCGTTAACTGTACATTTTTTGTTCACATAATCTTTGTTCAGGTAATCTTTGTTCGCATAATCTTTGTTAACATAATTTTTGTTCACTGCATTCTGTTAACTGCGTTTTGTTCACTGCATTCTGTTAACTGCGTTTTGTTAACTGCGTTTTGTTAACTGCATTCTGTTCACTGCATTCTGTTCACTGCATTCTGTTCACTGCATTCTGTTCACTGCATTCTGTTCACGTTCATCGCATCGTTCATTGCTCACATCGCCATTCATTGCTCACTTTTTGTTCATTTTGCTGATTGCCTGTTTCCTGTTTCAGTTACAATTACAATTAGTTTTGTAATTTTTTTTTCCCACTCACCAATTTTTATTGGTATTCAAATTTGTTCATTCCATTTTCGTTTTCCACCCTTTGCACATCCATTGTTTGAATGAAAAACAAAAGTAGCAAAGCATTTCTTTAGTTCATTTTTCCTGTTTTTCCTGTTTTTCCTGTTTTTCCAGTTTTTCTTTTTTTCTTTTTTTTTTACACGTCAACTAAACACACCAGTATGTGTACCAAACGCTTTAACACATTTTAGTGACACATGTTCCTCATGTTCAGCCAAGTTGGTACAGCTAAAAGGAGTTCGCACAATTTAGTGACAATACAGTGACTATTTAGCGACTATTTAGTGATGCGTTTTTTTTTT
>NW_004193809.1:0-1446 GCF_000321355.1 Plasmodium cynomolgi strain B
GTAAGTTAAATAAATGATTATGAAGATATTATCCATATTTATTACACGCAATCGTTTATTTTACTTTTAATAAAATGAGAAATAATATAATAGCTCCTAGAATGGTTATAATGTATTTGACATATTCTGTAAGTGAATTTTCTCTAGGTGGTGTGTCATTTAATATTAATGTGACACCTTCTGTAGAAATATTTCCATCAGTCGAACCTGCTGTTTTATTTAAAGTATTAACATTATGTAATGTAGATGTTTCATAATATGAATGAGTATTAGATTCGATTGGATTTATATTTGAACGGTGGATATTTTCCTTGCTAAACTTACCATGACTGTGTGAATCTTGTCGATGAGCTTCTTTCTCTTGTGAATTTAAATATTTATGATCAGACGAATGTCCTGAACAGTCTGTAACTATTTCATTAACTTTTGCTTCTTCATCTAGACACTTTCCTTTTAAGTGTATCTCTGATTCAGGCGATTCATGTTGCACAGAAGAGTGGTGATGAATGGAATTTTCAATGAACTCAGGCCCCTCAGCATGGTGAGTATCTTCAGAATTTTTAGAGGTAAGAACACCTTCAGAAGTTCCATGATTAACTGATTCGTGAATTTTACTTCCATGTTTAGCTTTTGGTGTAGGTTTTTTAAGAACTTTAATTATAATATCATCACTAATAGCGCAATTGGTAGGTCCATTAACATTATTACTATTATAAGAAAGTTCATCATGGACAAGAGTTATACTATATTTATTATCATTATATAAGTCAAGTGAGAGAATGTTTGATTCTACGTCTGAACTGAGGTTATGTTTAGCTTGTGATGAACTACTCGGAGAAGAATATGCTTCGATGTCTGAATAATAATATGAGAGACAGTTAGATTCTAGAGGAGCATCTAATGTGCTTGCTGTATATGCAACGGTGTTTTTCTGCTCTGCAGTAGTATCGTCAGGTACAGCAGGATGATCTACATTGTGTTCTAAATACACTCCTTGCTGTAAACAGCCGGGTTCAGATAATTCTTTTTTACAACTTGATTCTGATATTTTTTCTTCTGGTAGAACTTGTCCATTTTCGCATCTCTCTCGATCTGTACATAATTCTTTTGATTCAGCTTTTGATATATCACCTTCCTTACCAGTGGATGTCGATTTACTAGAACATTTAGTATCTTTATCATATTTAGTTAATAAACCTTTTATATCATTCTCAATATTTATAACATCTTTTGAAATATGCTTCTCACATTGGTTGTATTTCTTTTTTTGTATTTATATAATTATCTAAATCATCACATTTTTGCTTATATCTTCATCTCCAGCATTCTGCCATTCCAAAATTTTTTCAAGTTCACTGCTTATATCGGAATATAATTCTAAACAACGATCTTTATTTAATTCTGTACTTCTCGAATAGGTATAAACTTCCACTGAATGCATTATGT
>NW_004193810.1:0-1445 GCF_000321355.1 Plasmodium cynomolgi strain B
ACATTTGTCTATACATTATACATATAATTTTTATTTTATTTTATCACAGGAAGAAAATACAAAAACTTATACATCAAAAACCAATTACGATTATTTTGAAAAGGGAAGAAAGGGGTGTGAAGGTCTTGATTTTTCCAAAAACATAAAGCGCGAATTAGATGAACATGTTGAGTATAACAAACTTCGAAATATTTCCGAAAATATTGTTAATGCTCTTTGTTATATATATAATGAAAGAAGAAATGACACAGGTGTTTTTAATGAAGAACTTTGTCGGTATTTGTATTATTGGTTAGGTGATAAAATAAATCCTTTAGAATATAATAATAAAATCTTCGAAAATATTATTAAGATGATTTATAATGTGCTCAATAATAATACAGAAGATATTGTAGTGTGTTCTTATTATAAGATATATGAACTTAATAGATATGAAACGTATAAGTTGCTTTTTAATTATTCTAAGGATTTTCAAAATATTCAGAATGATACTCTTGATGTCCAACGCCCATGTGATGAATATTATTACGATTACATAAACAAATATAATGAAGTATATGAGGAGGCATATTCAAAATGCAAAGATAAAGAAAATAAAAAGGTAATTTTTATTGTAGATATTTTTATAATTTATTCGAGAATCATAATTCTGAATTCAATAAATTACCTTCATTTACCTGTAAGAAGCGTATTAATATTGTACCTTCAGAGAAACCAAGACTACGTGAAGAACAGCAACATACACCTGTTCAATTTGATCGTCAGGATAGTGTTACACCTATACCCCCTAAACAAACTCAAGAAGGGGATTCAGATTTAAGTATTAATAAACATTCAAATATTCGATATTTTGCAGAATCAAATGATACCATCAAAATGAATGACACAACTGAAGGTGGAAACTCAAAAAGTATTACAGGTTCAGTTGTTCCAGTATTAGGAGTTCCTTTTATTTCTTTTCTACTATATAGGGTAACTGAAAATATAATTAAAATCCAAAAAATCATAATTTTCATATAATTATATTTTTCACATAGAAAAACAGTTGAAAAATACATAATTTACTTAAATCATATATGCAATTATAATTCATTAGTTTACACCTGCTGGAGGATTTATAAACAAATTACTAGGAAGGAACATAAATATGTATAATCCTATAGATGTTATAGATGGATCCAACCCGTATAGTGAAGGAATGGTTGATGGGAGTAGAAGAATGAATATATCCTATCACACATTATGAATTAAATAATCCTATAGATAGATATATCATTACTAGAATTATCCTTAACAATATTATTTAATCACAGTGATAACTCTAAATGTCTAGTTTTTTTATGTAGTAAAATAAATATTGTATAAATTTAAAGACACAATAACATAAGAAATAATTTAGGAAATATAAATTATATTTTATAGTAATAAGTATTCGTAAACATGAT
>NW_004193811.1:0-1444 GCF_000321355.1 Plasmodium cynomolgi strain B
CTAAACTACGCATTCTTCATAATATATTGCACTATATTTATGTTGAATATTCTTTACATCTTAATTAAAGCAGTAAAATATGAACAACTAAAAGATGGAAGAGGTAAAATGAATATAAATGAATATATATGCTTCTGTAAATAAATTTTTAATATAAATTATTATATGTTATATATTTAGTGATAGAATTTAATATAAATACATTTTATTATAATAAATTTAATAAGTTCAATAAAATGTGAAAAAATGATCTGATGTTAAACGCTAAAAATTATACTAGTTTATCTACATTATAATGATTATTTTTTTTCTGTATTTTATATTATTTCATTCACTTGAATCGGTAGCGTAACGAATATTTACAGCACATGTATGATTGTAATATTTGTTAATATATAAATTGAGAGTGTATTATTGTAAAAATAAGCATAATCTGTGTATAATAAAAATATTTGTAAATAATTATATATCCATATTGTATGTCTTATGTGTTTTAATTATTTGTAAAATTATATATAATTTCATAATTGTAAATTACCATGAACACACTTATTAGTTCATACTTGATGTTGTAGTTATATTTTCTTTTGTTTATATTGTGATATTTATTTTATAAAAGAATATGAAACGTGTGATTAAAATTTTTTACATGTATATTATAATATGTAAAATTTCGTACAATTTATAATTATATATATATAATTAGCATGTATAGAAATAAATTATTTTTACTCATCTATCTTATGTAAAAAATATAGAACATATTTAAGCATGCAATAAATGATTTTAAATTTAAATAAATACATAAAAAGCGTGTTATATTTTTAATCTGAATATTAAAGAGGATGTTCTTTTGGTAATTTTCTCTAAACAAAGCTTATTAATGTAAATTATAGAAGGAAATATGATTGCGATTTTTCACCTTTGATTAAAAATATATATAAATTTTTTGCATTAATAGATATTGTAATTAATATAATTAAATACAATGCAATACGCTTATTATTATATAACATAAAAACATTGTTTATTAAGTTAATATACGAAAATTCATGCAATGCTTGAGATAATAATCAAATTGACACTTCGTAATTTAAGATAATTTTTGATAACCCATAGGATACAAAAAAACAAAACACAAACTAGCAACAGCAAAACAAATTAATTTGAATAATTATACTATTTAAATAAGGAAATGTTAACGAGTGACAAAAAAATCTATGAATATGTTGATATTCTTTGTTGTGTAAATAAGGAATTTAAAAGTATATGGAAGAAATATAATTGCATTTCTTAATTATTTATTCCATTATATTCTGTGTGATGTTGCTATTGAAAAAATATATATCATTAAAGATATTACTATAAATATAATGAATATAAATAAAAAGAAATATTTAATATACTATTATTGTTAAATCTATAACTAAGTCATATAAAAACA
>NW_004193812.1:0-1444 GCF_000321355.1 Plasmodium cynomolgi strain B
TAAATTATGCACGCGTCGTACATGCATAGTTGTACATACCGATGTCACAATGCAACTGCTGTTGCGCCGCGTTGCGTTACGTTGCTTTTGGGAGAGGGGGGGACAGTAACAGAGTAGGTTAGGGTAATTGGGGGAAATGCGCACGAGGTGACCACGTAACGTAACGGTATATTAACGTAACATGAGAAATAACGTGAGAGCTTATTTCTCACGTTATTTTGTTACTCATTTGGGTCATATTTGTATACTTGCGCTCCCAAGGGGGGGAAAAAAAAAAAAATTGCATTAACAGGATGCAGCGTACCATCCCACGTGTTTAAACTTGTTCTTTGGAGGGAAGGAGGGGGGGGGGGGGAGGTCCTTCCCCCCGCTGCATAACAGATAGCATATATGTTTCGGGGGAGTAACCGTGCGCGTGTAGCTGTATTTTTTCACCTGCCGTGACCCAGCTGTAGCGTAGCAGTGACCCAGCTGTAACGTAGCAGTGACCCAGCTGTAACGTAGCAGTGACCCAGCTGTAACGTAGCCGCAACTCAGCTGTAACGCAGCCGTGGCCCAGCCGCCACCCCCCTGGGGACAGCTAAACAAATTGGCCCAAAGCGAAGGCCAAACGGGGGCCAAACTGGGAAGCTCAACTGAGCAGGTCCAACCGCCAAGTAAGCAAGTGGCGGCGGCCCATTTTCTTCTTCTAGCGAGTGGCAGAAAGAAAATGCACATCCCACCAATCCGAATTACATCTAGTGAGAAAATAACGCAATGTGGACTACTCCCTCTCTCTCTCTTTCTCTCTCTCTCTATCGCTCTCTCTATCGTGGATCTCATGTGATGTGACGCGGTGTGACTGTTTTTACGCGAAAAGGAAGAAGACTACTGGGGGGAAGGGATCATGCTGAACGAAATTAAAAAGCTATTTGTTCTTCTCCCTCCCTCCAAGTAAACAATCGGCAAGGGTAAACAAATTTTTGTGAGTTATACCTCCCTGCATAGATGATGTTACCTTCTCAGTGAGTTGCTTCTCTCGACCATATACTCCGTTACACACGTTCGCAAGGAAGCAAGATATTGTAACGGCACCGCTCGAACATATTAGCCAACCAGGTTAATCTGACATAGGAGCAGATCAGATGGCATGTGTGTGCACCATATGTCTTTGCCACGTGAACACACGGGGGAAAAACACATGGAGGTTAAAACGTATCGAACAAACACTGCGCTGTTTTGTTCTCTTCCCGAGACATCGATCCGTCGCACCAACGTGTAATGGTCAACAAATTAAGCCACACTTTGGAAAAAAATTTCTTCTGAAGGGATAATTCATTATTAAAGGGTAAGCAAAAAAAAAAAAAAAAAAGTTAGCAAAAATGGTGAAAAAATGAAAAATTAAAGAAACTGGAAAGGGAGCGGCATGCTGCTTAACTCCGAGGGGTCTATAAAAAAATACTAA
>NW_004193813.1:0-1443 GCF_000321355.1 Plasmodium cynomolgi strain B
TAAATGTATGTATATTTGCTTTAACTAAATTTCTATATTTTTAAAATATAATAGTAATGTATGTTCAAGTATTATATATAAATATTTATTTATATTAAACATGAAGTTAAATAGAAGTAAAACATTATTTCCCATAATTCTATGTTTTTATAATAATTATTTAAAAAGCTTATATATGCAATATATATTTTTTTTTTCATAGCATCTCTTAATTACAAATATGTAAAAAATATTAAAATAATAATACAAAAATATATTATTGCACTGTTATGTATATTTTTCCACTTGTATGAGATATTAATAATTTATCAATTAAATAGAAAATACATAAATTTATCCTTTTTGTGAGGTTTAGGGTTCAAGATTTAGGTTTGATGTATTTGTCAGCACGTTGCATGTTCGCTTGTGCAGATTGGGTTATATTATTTTATAACTTTGCAGGAAAGCTAAAAAATAACTAGGAGGAACGTATGTTAAAATGCGGGTAAATGTACATATGCATATATCTTAATATGAATGAAGAAAAATGTATTAATTTTTAAATAAAATAAGAATTGTCGATTCATACTAATGTAAAAAATATTTGTAATGGTTTGAAAAAAAAAAAAAATAAATAGCAAGTAAACACGCGTGATGGTTTGGAAAATGCAGATGCACCACCTCATTTAACAAACGATTTGGGAGGGAAGAAGGAGAAGTGGTCGGTCTCTCATATTTGTTCATAAACAAAATTGTTATCAATTGATGGGGATGAAGAAACTCCAAGGTGGGAAAAAAGATGAATACGGAGTGAGCATATCACAAAATTGGGAATGGTTCAGGGCTTAGGGTTCACTAAATATTCTTTTCTATGCGAATCCTTATCAACGACCGAAAAAATTGAACGTTTATTTAATATATAGTAAATTTATTTCAGTTATTTCTCTATTATAATATAATTGTATTTTCTTTTTGTCTGTAATATTTTATCACCAATAATCATACTCATAATTTTACAAAATATATTACAATGACATATAAACATCTTTTACGCTTATATGAAGCCTATATATTTAAATTAAAAATATTATTAATGCATTATACATTTCATTAATATATGGTCATGTGACGCAAAAAAATTAAAAATTTATTTTGTGAATGTTATAAGAGTTTTTTACCCACCCTATAATTTCCAATTAAGACAGAATTTTATGAGTGTTATATTTTTTTTGCACCAATAATACATATAAATAAAAAATTGGAAATAATATGAAAATAATGTATCAATATCATTAAATAATTATTTTTAAATAAATTTTAATGAAGCATTTACATAATTTATGGCAATTTGTAAACAAGCCTATATATTATAATAAGAAAAAAATGTTTATTCATGTTATAAAATTAAAATTGATGTATTTATAAATATATAACCAAAACATCTCATAAACCAAGGATAATTAC
>NW_004193119.1:0-1444 GCF_000321355.1 Plasmodium cynomolgi strain B
TATTTATGTACAAATTCCTTTTTATTATATCACTTGTACATTGAATAAATTGAAATAATTATTATTATATGCATTACATTCAATATAATGGATTTTTCACAATTAACAAAAACCGTATCTTTATAAATTATCATCAAAATAATTTGTCATTATGTAATGTTTTTATATTATATAATTATGTTTTATCGAAAAAAGGTTTTCCATTAAATAAATTATTTATATATTTTTTATTTGTAGTATAACTTTTTAAGTGAAATTTTAAATAAGTATGATACTTTCGATAATCCTGTGTCTAATAAAGATGTAAATGTTGATATTTTAAATTTATGTGATGAATACAAAACATTTAATTCTAATCTTACACCAGAGCAAAAAGACACATGTAAGAAACTTTTAAGAAACTTGTTTTTATGTAATGATACCAAAAAAGTTAATCCTATAAAATGCTGTAGTGCTTTAAATTTCTGGTTATATTTTGAAATAAAAAAATATAGCTTTTCCAAAGATATTATCGAGATGATTTATGATTTACCTTATGGGAGAGAAAATAATGTGGCTAATTATGGTTATTGTCCTCCTTATAATTTATCTAATGATAACCTCGATAAAACCGAGGAATTACTAAAATTGAGTATATTTATTGTCAATATAGATGAATTTCAAAATTTATTAAATAGTTATACGGATAATTTTAAAAAATGCTTTCTCAAAAAATATTTTTATGAATGCGTTAATACATACAATGTTTTGAAAGAGCAATACTGTTCTGAAGAATGAGAAGGCATTACTAATCATGGCATATGCGGAATTTTACATGAGTTTGGTGATTTATACCCTTCTTTTCTTCAAATGGCAAAGAACAAAGACTATGAATTACCAGATTTAACTGTTTATAATGAATTTGATATTGATTCATGTATTTCAAAAAAAACTATCCTAGAATCAACTTTTACAGCTTCTAATAATTCAGATAAGCCGACAACAAATAGTGTTCCCACGGCAATTGGTACAATGGCTGCAATACCTCCATTTTTAGCGTTAATATATAAGGTTAATATAATTTGTACTTAAAAATATAAACAAAAGTTAACACAAATATATATTTTACAGCATTCTGCTAAATGATATAACAATATTATCATGTATATATATATATTTTTTTTCCGTGTTAGTTTACCCCTATCGGAATATGGTTTCGGTCAAAAATTAAAAAAGTACAAACATTTTCGACAATATAGAGGAACAATTAGAAAATGAATTATTTTATCCTTCACCTAAAAATCCAATTATAAATCCTGGTGATGCCAGCTATAATGTTGCTTATGGACATGTATGAATCTGTAATATAACACAATACAGTTTTATTAGAATAGTTAATATCACACATATTATTAAAAAATATATTTTTTTAAAATTCATTAACAAAAATAAATATAATTTAATG
>NW_004193814.1:0-1441 GCF_000321355.1 Plasmodium cynomolgi strain B
GTGTTTTTATAATAGAAATTTTTTTAACCGTTAAAACGCACATATTTAACACAATTTATTATACTTATTGTAATATTATACAAAAATCGCTATTCAAAAATTCTAATGTGCGTTAGAGGTTATTTTAGAGAAACGCAAATTCTCTGAAATGTAATTGATAAAACAGTGGATATATAAACAGTAAGTGTTTAAAACCATATTCTTTTTTGAATTATTATAAAAAATGTCATCGCCGCCTAAAATTAGTAGTTTTTCAGTAATTCACATTTGAATTTACTCTTATGAATTATTAGATATTATGATGTCTTTCAACATGCGGTTTTTACATAAAGAGAACTAAACAAATTGCAGAGGGAATAAATATTTATGTACACATATTATTTACTTTTTATGTAGGAATTATATGAGAGATCTAAAAATGATTTGCCCTCACAAAGGTTTTATGAAGCTATGGATATGGAATCTTATGACTTACATGGTTATCCTATATGTTATGGAATAAACATAAAAAATATGAAAGCAAAAGTGTTAAATACACGGGAAAAAGGAAGGATAATGAAAGCTTTAACAGAATGGACAAATGTTTGTAAAAGGATACTAAGATATTTAGATAAAAATTCGTTTGAGTATACTCCATATCCTGAATACGATGAGTGTATTCTATTAAATTATTGGGTATATAGTAAATTATTTAATATTTTTGGTTCTGATGCAGCTCGTGTTATTAATAGTCCTTTTGCCGCACTCCAACGGGTATGGCATGAATTTATTGGTAATCGTCAAAATCGCTCTATCTATAATGAATGTCTGCCAGACAGTGTTACTATTACGAAAAGAGACTGGAAGAAAAGAAAAGAATTGTACGATTATTATGTTGATTATGATTATCTTTTGCGTATGGCTCAAAACTATATTAACGATGAATGCACAAATTATAAAAAATTTAATGAAATGTTTTTATTATATAAATACTTTGAGGGGGAATGTAAAAAGCGAACAGACAATTGTCCAAAGGGCTTTGATAAATTCAAGGAAAAAAATATTGAGAATGCGATAAAAAATTTACCATGTCATGGTAATATTTATGGTAAAAGTCGTCTCAATTCACAGGATAATCCTTCGTCTCAAGTTACAAGCTTCAAAGATGTGCAACCAGAATCTGAAGAAGATTTTGTACTTGATATTAAAGATGTTTTTACAGTCGAATCTGATACCCAGTTAGATAGTAAAAATTCCGTAATTGGAACAAAAGTTACTCATTCAATTCTTGGTGCAGCTCCAGTTTTATTAACTGGCACTGTGTTATACAGAGTATGTATATATTTTGTAAACATATATCATTATAGTACAAACTTTGAAAACATTTCTTTACATGTACAACAATAATAAGTAAATGTATTATATATCCATATTTTAATTTTTTACATACAAGTTCACACCA
>NW_004193815.1:0-1439 GCF_000321355.1 Plasmodium cynomolgi strain B
ATAATACACGCTTTCCTTCCTTTGATAGTGCAAAAAGGGACCACCACACGTATGCACGTGAAATATAGGCAACACGAAACTGAGGAGGGTCAAAGTGGGGTTAACACGAAAAGGGAAAAAAAGGATTTCCCATTTGTGGGGGGTACATCACATACGGCGTGTACTACTTCAAGCGGAAAAAATTGCGCAGAATAACTTCGCTTCTTTACTTTTTTTTTTCTGTTACGGGGGAAAATAAATATATGGAGCCATGCACAGAGTCCGCAATTTCCGCAATTTCAGCAATTTCCGCAATTTCCGCAATTTCCGCAATTTCCGCAATTTCAACAATTTCCGCAATTTCAACAATTTCAGCAATTTCAGCAGTTTCAGCAGTTTCAGAAATTTCCTCAATTTCCACAATTTGGGGTTTCCTTAAGGTGCATACGGAATGGCCTTCGCGAGCAGGTATTTTATTTTTTTGCGTTACACAAATGCGAGGAGCATTTAACGGGGGGAGAGAGAATTCCTTTATTACTTTTTAAGTGCAACAAAGTGGGAAGAAATATGCGCACATTTGGACACGCGCACGCGTATGATCAGGTGTAAATTCGTGTAAAAAGAAAATACACATGTGCAATCGGCGTGTCCGCTTCCCTTACACGGCAATCGGAGAGGCGGAGAAAGAAATGTACTGAGGGGACCTGGCCAGGACATACAAGTCGTTTTTGTTTCCCTTTTCTGTTTTATGTTTTTGTTTTCTCTGTTCTGTTTTTGTTTCTCTTTCTGTTTTCCTTTTCGTTTTTTGCTTTTTTTCCGAATGGCGAATTAGCAAGCTAGCAATTGTACGAGGTGAAGGCGACAAGGTGGGAGAAACAAAAAAAAAAAAAAAAAAGTTTCACACAAATGTCAGCATTTGCTTCAACCCATTTGGTATGCATAATTAAAGCGAGAGTTTCGCGCAAATGTTTTTTTTTTTTTTTCTTTTCACTCGTGAAGGAAAAATAACTTGGCAAATGTTTGCTTCGCATTTAAAAATGTAAAAATAGGCGGAAAAAAAAGTGAGCGGCCTTCGCAAAAGAGTAAACAGGGTAAACGCGAGCGTATGTACAATACGGCACGCATGGATACGCAGCAGTATATGAATAATACTCAATGCGCGTGGGGGTAAATCAGCTCGCACATGCGAACGGGCATACAATTCACGCCGCATAGGCAGGATATACTTACCCCATTTTATACCTACTCAGCGTATACGCCGTACATACTTAACACTTCCGTACATACAAATACATACTTCATCACATGCGAGCGCTTTGTAACGATAAAAAGTGAGAGGCGAACTGCGTTGGCGAATGAAGCAGCAGGGGACGCAAGCTGGTCGATGTGGACTTCTAACTTCACGCTTGACACGGTTAACATAATAACCCTTTAGGAATTGTGAATTTCAAATTTTTACC
>NW_004193816.1:0-1439 GCF_000321355.1 Plasmodium cynomolgi strain B
AAAATGTAGATTATTTTCTTTCTTTGAGGATAATTACAATCTAGAACCTGCAACGTATGAAACTGAATATGCTTCGGAATGCGACTATATTAATAAACATTTCGATAAGGAATATAATGGCAGAAGTTTTAAATCGTCCTGCCAAAAAATTGCAATTATTATATAGCATTTAAAAGAAAACAATATCTTGGATGATAATAATGGTGCTTGTATATATTTAAACTAAGTTATACATAAAGAAATCAGAGAATTTAATAACTCTGATTATGAAACTATGGAGTTTTACAACAATTTGATAAATAATTATGGTGAAAAATAATTCAATATTCGTACACTTTGAAAGGAATCTATACAAAATTTAGATAAAAATATATTTGAAAATATGGGAAAATTGCACGAACTCTATTCTAATATTCATAAATTCATAGATATGTATCCAAAAAGTAAATACTGTAAAGAAATAAATAAGAGTGTTTCCCTATTCAAAAATTACACACAGGATTGCAATGGCTATAGTAATAATGCAATTGTAACGCAAAGTTAAATTTTATTAATACACCTATTCATATATTTCTAAAGTAATGATATGCACAGGAGTAAATTTACCACTTACATTGGAATTAAAAGGATATACTGACGAAGAGGGAACATTTAAATAATCTGATTTTCGTAATGAAATATCACAAAATAGCGTATTTATTGCGTTTTCTGTAATATTAGTGGAATCTGCTACTTCATTTATTTCGTATAAGGTTAATAAATATTTCATTCAACACATAAATATCATAAGTAAATTCATATGTATCTTAATTGAGAATAAATATTAAGACAATATTCATAAAACTTTAAATGTATCTATAACATCTTTATATAGTTTACACTATTATATTCGTTCACACGTCATAAAATTCATGAAAATAAAAAAATATTCAAAAGAATCCAAGATAAACATATATGAGATATTTCGTAACAAAAGGCATCATCAGGAAGATTACAATAACAACAGATTTAATATGCGATATCATCCTAAACAGAATTACCAACAAAAGCAATAAAATAATTTAGTTCTTTTATTGAAATAATATAAAATAATGCAGAATTATGTTAAAATATAATTACGTATTATTCCAAAAAACTGTAAATGAAAAATATTAATGATCATATGTGTCTTACAATTAAAGACATCAATAATAATGAATAAATTATGCATATTTATAAATAATTAAATCGTATTATGTGTTAGGTATACTCGTTAACACGTTAATAAAGCGCAGACAAATCTATTTAACATTAAATATAGTAATATCGTCGCAATTGTATTTAATAAATACTATATAGATAAACACAAAATTAGTTAATATTTAAAAAAGGAAAAAGAATATATAAGAAAACAGTACATATAATGTACATGCAATAAATCTGAATTATATAAAAAATCC
>NW_004193817.1:0-1437 GCF_000321355.1 Plasmodium cynomolgi strain B
TTACCACTTTTAAAGGTATACTTCTGATTTTATGATATTCACTATGCATGATGCAAATTTTGTTAATTATATATATTTATGTAAAATAATTGCACTAAAAAAATATATCATCGTACATATATTATAATATTATCATTTAAGTATAATGTTTAATTCTCAAATGTGTATTTTCCGGATTTGTAGATTATACAGTGACACTATGAATTTCGATTTGTGTTTAAATCTTATTAATATCTACAAATATTAGGTAACATTTTGGATTATTTATTAAAAGAAATCAAAAATTATAACCTTATCTACAACTAAAGAACTATTTCCTTTTAATATATATGAAAAATTTAAATGATGCATATCAATATAATACATAGTTCTGTGTATATTTTAATTTATTTGTCTATTATAAATTTCAAAAAACATCACACATCAAAATGGTTATTTACAAATATAGATATAATAACATATTCCCCAATTGGTATATATAGAAAAGAATTTTCCATAAGATTATTTTTAGTATCTTTAACATGTCTGTTTTTTATAATAGCAGACACCAGTATAAAAAATTCTATTAATAATTAAATTAGAATTAATGGGCAAGCGCAGTATCATAATTGTCAAGATGCATATAAAACATAATTAATAAGATAATATTTAGATAATACAATCTTAGATACAATAATGTATAATAGAAGCTCCTTTTATATTGACATCATCCTATGAATATATGCTAAATTAATATATGAATTTATTTCGTATTCATTGTTAACGTTCACTTATTATAACATTTAACATATAAATACGCTACTTGAATGCATAATTATATGAATGAAAAAAAAAGGATGAATTATTGAAAATATGAGAGTTAGTTACACAACCATAAATTAATAAAATGGATAAAAAATGTTAATCACGCAAAATTTTATATAAATTTATGTTAATTAAAATTATAACATTATACATATGATAGAAGAAAAACATCATACAGTTTTTTGGGAAATTCTCAAAAAATTAAAACATATATACCTACATTATTAGGTTTAGTTTCAGGGTTTTCAGGATTCAGGGTTTGGGATTGAGGGTTTAGGTTTAGGGTTTAAGGGTTATGTTTGATCTATCTGTCACCACGTTGTTTATTCGCAAAAGCAGATCTGGGTATATTATTTCATACCCTGGGCGGAAAATAAAAAATAACTACTAGGAACGTAAGTAAAAATGCGGGTAAATGTACATATGCATGTATTTTCATATGAATGAAAAAAAATTTTTATTTTTAAAAAAATAAAAATTGCAGATTTGTACGAGCGTAAAAAATATTTGTAATGATTTGAAAAAAAAATAAAGAAAAAGAAGGGGTTCCTTTTTCAAGGCAATTTTCAAATTATTAGTGAATGCATCAAGCGTTCAGCAAAATATTAGTATATATATGTATGTAGGTACGAA
>NW_004193818.1:0-1436 GCF_000321355.1 Plasmodium cynomolgi strain B
TAAAGGAAAAAATTATGTATTAATAATACAGTAATTGTAATATAATATTTTTTATTTGCAGGTGTGTAATTAAAATTTTATCTTAATAATTATATTTTCAATATATAAAATTTCTAACATTATACAAAATAAATAAAAGGAAACAAATGAATAATATAATAATAGACGAAATTGTAATAAGAACGATGATGCTATCTCCTTTTGTGGATGGTAAGTATATGTCTACATTTTTATATTTATGTCCATGTTACATATGTTCATTATATGTATTTCTAAAATCATCTAATGTGTTATAGTAATATCGGTGAGTGTCATCTTCATATTTCCTTATGTACATTTAATTAGAATTTGAACATTCCCGAGAACATTTACATTCCTTTATTTTTTTTTTTTTGTTTACTTGTTTCTTTATATGCATCAAAATCCTTGTATTGTGTAATTAGTTCATCAAGCTATATATATGTATCATATTTAATCTCCTCTTTATGCTTGTTACATATTACGAAATCGATACTTTTCTCATCATACAATTTTTGAAGTTCACTGTACAGTAATAAGGTAGTGCAACCAGAAAGTAAATTATTAATTACTTGATCATATAAACAAGTCGTTTAATTATTTACAACATTTTGGTATATCAAAAGATATAGAATTTAATTTTACATAATTTAAATAGTTCTTATCTTTGAACACATCTCCCAAAAACCTTATTGCCGACCCTACTTTATATCAGAATCGAGTTGAAAACAAATGTAGTTTTCACATATTTCATTAATAAAATTTTCATCTGTACTATTCTTATAATATATGTCTTTATATTTAGAATATGAACTTACAAAATTATACTATGGAAAGAAAAAATAGTCGAAAAAAAACAATAAAAGTATTTAGTATATTGAACACCTATTTTTATGCATTATTAAAAATATAAAATATTTTAATATTTATTATCTAAAATAAGGGTGTATAATGGAATATTCCATCCTCGAAGACAATTTAATTTTATATTGTAGAATTAAGAGAAATAATTAAATTTATTTCATATAAATGAATATTCAAAATATAGGTGATAACACGATAATGTATATTTCTATAGATTATTTGAATAAACAATTTAATTATCTGCCAATTAATCTTGTTTTTTTTCAGTTTATTTATATTATTGAAAAACAAAACTGTTACTTCCATTTATCATAAAAAAGAAAAATCTAACTTAAGATGAGAATTAAATTAATATATGAAAATAATGTTTTAATTAAATAGTAAGATATATCACCATACATTTTTTAGAAGTATTAATTTTTTTAAGAAACGTTTACCTTTATATTCTATTATAAACAACAAATAAATTAATTTTAATATACCTATTTTTAGTACACATAGATTTGTCTACCATATTACTTTTTAGAATGCTATATATAATAGTAATTTATTTT
>NW_004193819.1:0-1438 GCF_000321355.1 Plasmodium cynomolgi strain B
TTTCTTTGTAACAAAATAAATGAACATTTTGTATCTTCAGTAAAAAATTTTCCCACAAGTCAATGAAGTAAAAAATTTCTGGCTTATATAGATTACATTAACCTTAACACTCGTGTACATGCTAAAGGATAAAAAAAAAATTTTACTTGGTAACTTTTTTTAATTATTTTGTCTAACTATATTTTTTTAAACCTTTCTTAACGTGAATATCATAATAAATTTTTTTCTACATATAAAAATTCCTTATGATTAATTTTAATTCATTTCTAACTAATTCGAAGGAGACTTACCAGTCGCTTATTAATATATTTTATTTTCCCATCATCACATACTTATTAGTATACGAATTTGCAATTATCTATAATGAATGTCTGTACATAATTTTGTTTTCGAAATATTTTATTCAAATTTTCTAAGCATACACAAAATTGTTTCCATTCCTTAAATGTACTTTTAATAAAGTGTGACCATATTTGTCTAAAAGCAGGGCGTTGCGAGTCCATATTCATGTAATACCAATTTGTTCATACTGTAAACATTAAAATAAATGTTTAAATTATAGATAATGAGAGAGGAATATTTATGTAGTCAAATACTATATTCAGGTATCGGTTCACAGATAAATTACAATCTAGCAGGTGTAACGTATATAAATAGTATTCATAATTTGCTATGATAGTAATATAAGTTAAACTGTGTATAAATATGCATCTAATTTATAAAGGGTACCGTGTAAGAAATATGAATGTATAAGGTTAATAACATTCGTGTTTCGGCTTCATAAGTATAAATTCTAACAATTTAAGTTTCACTTTTTGTAGCATCACTAGAATGACTATTGCAATTAGATTAGCATTTCAATTTCTGTTGTGTATTAACCAAAGGGGAGGATGAATAACGATTTAGGATATATTTAGGGATTAACCGAAGAATTATGCCTTAAGACTAAAAAGAGAAATTTTTTCATAATTAAGTTATGCATAAATATATGCTTAAAATGTGAAATAATTTCATGTGAATTAAAATTTACTTTTTGATATTAATTCTATATTAGAATGGACATGTAAATTATAGTAAACGAGCAATGTTTTTCATAATGCTGTTTATATCTTACCTCATAAGCGTTTTCACAAGTGCATAAAAACAGGGCAACTGTCGAAACTTCTGAAAAATAGAAAAAACTTTTATTTATTTTATCCTTCATGATGGTTGCGTTTAAGGTTAATAGACGACTCAGATGAAAATTAAGTTGGGTATAAAAGATTTTTTTATTTATCGCAATTAATAGTAGTTGTATCACATTTTTATTTTTTGTCTAATATAATTTATTTTATTTTCTTAACGCTTGTTTCATCTTTATTAGGTAATACGTGCAATATAAAAATTTTTGAAATACGTGCATGTAGAAAAAACTACTTTTCAATAAACATTACCTTGT
>NW_004193820.1:0-1435 GCF_000321355.1 Plasmodium cynomolgi strain B
ATAATAAAAATAACATTCGTTTTTATTTTTTAAACATTTTAATGAGTAACATTTATTAAATTTTTTGCAACATATTAGATACAATGCATATGTTTTTATTAAAATAAATGCTTATTTTATTTATCTTTAATTGCAGTACCCCTTTTTAATGGATTTCTGTGCTTCGTGTGAGAACTTTGATTAAACTGCACAAGATGATGAAAAATATAATAATTATAAAGCATTATGCGGTATGTTTCTAAAACCATTGACCAATTATAAAATGGAGCACTACAATTGTTGCATGATACTTTTAAGGAATTTAGGGCATTTTTCTGATAATTCCAAATCGCACAGTTTTAAGCTCGAGGGTTGTAATAATTTAAACTATTGGGTATATAATTCAATGAACAAGCATGGTATTCCAGAAAAAATCATTATCGATGTTTTTGCAGATTATTCTAATATGCTGAAACAAGCAAGTACCATTCCTGGCTGTTCCAATAATTAATATGATGAACCTTATGATGAACCTTATGATGAACCTTATGATGAACCAATGATAGTAATAGTATTAAATATTTTTGACTCTAATATAAGAGAAATTCGAAAATCTTTGATGGATAAATGTGATTCACATTATTTAAGTGTCCATAATTTTATCTGTGAATGCTTTAAGATATATAATGTTAGGCATAAAACACAGTGTCCTAATGTATATTCATATGATATAAAAGAGTAAAATGCTGGTGATATGCTATATGCATTTAGAAACAGATATGAGGGATATCTTATTTATGTAGAAATCTTAGTTGATAAAATAATATCATTGCATAATATATAAAGTGAATACAAAAATAAATGTCAATTATATGAACAATAAAAATCAGCAACGGCTCGCCATACTGAAGATCCAAGTATAAATATATAATTAACCCCTTGGTACAGACGAAAGAAGAAGCGTAAGTACAACATTAGCCCAAGTTATAGATGATATTGCAGACAGAAAAATATTAAACCCCCAAAGGAGAAGAAATTACAAATAGTTTTATATCATCTACTATATCCACAGCTGTAGACACCGTGTCTTGCGCATCTTCCGTATTATAATTATTATGTAAGGTTAATACACTATTTCTCTTGTGTAAATAATAGTGTATAGATGTTTTTATACCACATTTACCTATTAAATAATAATAATAACATTATATAATTAACTCTCATTTTTATCACTTTACAACTGGAAGAAAATTGATACATTCTGGGCTTTGAGGAAGAAGAGTCATAATAGACAGTAATCTGTATGAAGACGGAACTAGCGAATTATTGTATAATGGACATGAAAGTGAGGATTTTAGCTCTTATAACCATCTATTTGTTATAAGATATAGTCACCTCTGAGATTATATACTAATCTAACCTAAAATAATGGTTAATTCATAATTATTATTAAGAA
>NW_004193120.1:0-1435 GCF_000321355.1 Plasmodium cynomolgi strain B
TACAAAAAAATACAAAAAATACAAAAAATACAAAACAAAATACAAAAAATACAAAACAATACAAAACATCTCATCACAACACAACGTATGAAGCACACGTGCCAGCCCAGCTGGGGGGAGGGACCAAAAACGTGGCCACTCCTGCTGGGCCCATACGGCTAGACCTACCTGCTCATTTTTCGCATGCTTGTCGGGGTGATACAGCTTTTGTATGTCGTTGAATTTTTTTTAAGTGTCCTTTGTCTATGTCGTAGGTGGCTCGTCTGAAGGGGGCGAAGTAGGGGAAGCTGCATTGAGGGGCTGCATTGCGGGGCTGCATTGCGGGGCTGCATTGCGGGGCTGCATTGCGGGGCTGCGTTGCGGGGCTGCGTTGCGGGGCTGCGTTGCGGGGCTGCGTTGCGGGGCTGCGCTGCGGTGACGACGTAGGGGCAGATCCCCTCCGCGGGTTCACTGCCCAGGAAAGGGACCCCCCCCTTTCACAAATCCGTACAGGCCAAAAAGCTCAAAGAAGCTAAACTGTTTGAATGCATCCACGTGGAGCAGCGCACTGCAGGTCTGCAAAAAGGTGGAAGGGGAAAACCGACACGAAGGCTAAGGGTGATGAACGCACCACATGCACAATGGTCTGTGTGCAAATATATAGGCACGTAAATACATACAGGAGTGTATACGTTCTTGCGTTTTTCCCTTCTCCAAAAAAAAAGTCCCTCTTGGGGAGAAAAAGGCATCTTCAACTTACGTGACAACTGAGGGGAACTACGTCAAGGCTGATGTCACGGTGGCAGTTATGGCACTTGACGCGCTTAACGGTATTCGTATCTGCGATGGGGAGAAGGAGGGGGAGAAAACACATAGGTTTGGAGTTCCAATGTGTGGGTAAAATAAAAGCGTCCTTTATTTTTGCGTATGAGAGGGGGGAAGTCTCCATTTTGGACGCACACTAACCTCTCCCAGTTGAGTAAAACTTCTTCTCCAAAATGCCAACGTGAGGATGATACACTCTATGCCCCGTCGTGTTAAGTACCGCCTTGTGTCTCCACAACAGGGACACATATACTACTTTATTCATGCCGCGTGGGGGTCCGTTAAAAGTTGGTGCTTGCGCCGTTCGATGAGTTTGCCAGATGTAGGCGAGTCTGCCTCGTGCAGGTAAGTCTGCCACGTGCAGGCGAGTCAGTCACATCGACCCACTGACGCGCGGACCTTTTCAGTTTCGCGCGAGTTGTGCAAATGGGGCTACAAATCAACGACAAAAAAAGAGGGGTGGGGGATAAACGAGCAAAATGGTGAAAGAGTAAAGGAATG
This sequence comes from Plasmodium cynomolgi strain B, assembly GCF_000321355.1. NCBI lineage: Eukaryota > Apicomplexa > Aconoidasida > Haemosporida > Plasmodiidae > Plasmodium > Plasmodium cynomolgi. Next base: position 1,306 of record NW_004193120.1, read on the forward strand.
AAAAAATGAAAATATGAAAAAAAAAAAAACGCAGCGCGGTGTGGTATGACACAAAGGCAGTGCTGCTGATCGATCAGCTGATAAGCTCTCGCACAATTTGGAAACGACCTTCCATTCGGGGGGTGAATAA
>NW_004193821.1:0-1432 GCF_000321355.1 Plasmodium cynomolgi strain B
AAAAGAATCTTGATTACCCTGTATCTCCTGACCATTTGGATGAAGCAAAGAGTTTTTATCACTAGAAGTTAAATCATGTGCAAAAAAGGAATTATTTGCATGACGATCAGTACTGATGATATACTTATCATCACTTAATTCCTCAGCAATCTGTTTTACAAGTACTTTCTTGAATACAAGGAGTTTCACTACTTACCTCACTGCAAGATGTTCCACCAGAAAATACCCGACAAGATTCATTGTTACAGGGATTATTACTACATGGGGCCTTACCCTGTTTAGATTTAACAACCGAAACTGCATTATCAGCAACTTTACTGTCATTGGGTTCATTATTAGTAGCCTTAGTAACTTCAAGTTCACTAGGAGAAGCATTTCCAGCATTACTTTTAACACTAGGTGTATGGTCAGATGATACAGTAGTATCCCCTACGCTATCAGTACCTACAGAAGAAAGGGATAAAATACAATAATCTGCTCTATCTGTAACTATAGGAGGGGAAGTTCTACCACCAGGTTTTCCACTAATAGAAGTTTCCGCAGTACGACATTCTGTGGTAGAAAACACAGCAACATCTTTATCAACAGAGCGATGATCTTCATCGATTTGACTGCCAACAGCTTGCCAACCATGCGCATTACCACTTATGGGATTACTATTATGTTCATCGCTTCGAGCAGCAATTGTTTCTGAAGTTATTCTTTTAGAGTTTTCTTCATTCGGTTGTGATGTTCCTTCGCACGCTTTTCCTTTTGGTTCATTTACAGTTTTTACAGAGTCTTTATCACTTTCGCAAAATATTTCTGTATCATCATTTAATTTAATAAGTTGTTTATCTTGTAGTGAGATGTTATTAGGACATTTAGTATCTGCATTACATATTCCATAAAAACGTTTTATTTTTTCATCAACATCTAAGTTAAGATTTGAAAACCCTTTAGTATGACAATCTTTAAGTTTCTCTTTTTCTTTATCTATATGTGTAATTAATTGTTTACATTCGTCCTTGAAATGTGCACATTCCTTTTTTCAATTTCAGCAATTTTAACTTGAATATTGTCTAAAATTTCAGAATATATACTTAAACACGCATCTAAATCCAATGTTTGTCTTTGATTATCAAAATTTACGATTACGGTCGCCATTATATGTGTATCACGTGTCATTATGGCACTTTTTTTATATTTCTTTTAAAAATTAAATTGGGATAATAATTGGTGCATACAAGTAGACACATTTGCAATGTAGAATTTAGAATTTTGTAATCATGACCTTGGTTTGTTGCGTTTATACAAACAAATATAACAGTGCTAACAATTGATACAGGGGGTAGGGTTCAGGGTTTCAGGGTTTACACATCATATTCATTCTTGCACACTTAGAAATAGTTCTAATTACGTAAATAAAATATGCATAATAAATATACATATA
>NW_004193822.1:0-1429 GCF_000321355.1 Plasmodium cynomolgi strain B
GTATCATAGTATAATAATAATAACAACAGAACTTTGTAAATTTATTTTGCACTGAAAAAAAAAATATGTAATAATGCGTTTAACTCTAATATGAAAATTTTAAGACAGTTATAATTTAATTGTAAATGTTAATTGGACTAAATAATTTTTGTCTTTATGTGCAAATCGTATTAATAAAAGTGTAAATATAATTTTTACTTTAAACATAAAATTCGAACTTTTATATATTCACATTATATTATATTTTATTTTGCCACTTATCGTCCATAAAAAAATTTGCAATATGGAAATTGACAGTTATAAAAAGTAGGAAAAAGTGGAATAAAAATATCACTTTGGGGGTTCATTTTTTATAAGCAAATTATTACGTAAACTTTAAATAAAAGCAAATATATATACATACATGGAACCGATGCAAGACAAAATTATGATTAAAAAGGTTCTAAAAAATTAATTATTTAAGGCGAAAATATACAATCATTGTACTTTTATTGAAGCGATATTTTTGGTGTTAATTCAATTTTTAAATTATTATAAAATATAACGGCATCATGCAACATTGCGTAAACATGTATTTACTAAAAAATTGATCCATTTCGGTGATATATTATTCTTTAAATTGATACACTAAAAATAATATTTTGACGAAACAAAAATCATATCGACTTACAGAATTTTTTGTAAATTATCTTTGAGGCATAGAAAAATAGAAAAACAAATTAATTTGAAGAGAAAATTTAACACCTACGTTGTTTACCTTAATAAAACGTCCTTTGATTTTTTAATTTGTACTTTAAATGTATTTTATAGGTTGCCATTTTTACAACTTTACATGTTTATATACATTTATACATATTAAATAAATTATTATTATTAAGATAAAAATAATTATAAAGATAAAAACTTCTTTATAACAGAATAAATGAACATTTTGGATCTTCAGTAAAAAATTTACCAACAAGTCACTTAAGTAAGAAATTTTTGGCTTGTATTGATTACATTAATGTTAGCACACCAGCTCAATGTTAAAAGATAAAAAAAAAACTTATTTGGAAGCTTTTTTTAATTATTGTCTAACTATATTTTTTCAAAACTTTCTTAACGTGAATATCGTAATAAATTTTCTTCTACACATCAAAAATCCTAACGATTAATATAAATACATTTCTAACTAATTAGAAGGAGATTTACTAGATGCTTATATATATTTTTTATTTTCCCACCATCACATACTTATTAGTATAGTAATTTGCGATTATCTATAACGAATGTGTGTATATAATTTTGTTTTCGCAATTTTTGATTGAAATTTGGTAATCATAAAAATAATTGCTTCCATCCTTAAATGTCCCTTAAAAAAGTGTGATTATGTTTGTCTAAAATCAGGGCTCAGCGAGTCTTATTCATGTAATACCAATTTGTTCATTTT
>NW_004193121.1:0-1430 GCF_000321355.1 Plasmodium cynomolgi strain B
CCATAAACCCTAAAACAAACCCTTGAACACCGACCCCTAAATCTTAATAATATATAATTTATATTTTTTTTATGTATTAAATAAATATTTCTGTCATGAAATGTACTGTAAAATAATTAGGGAATATTTACAAATTATTTTATCCTTTATTTTAAATTTATTTTTCATAAAAACTTAGCATAATTAATTTTTATCCTAATTAGTTTTTATGTATAAATATATCTACATTTACCTATTTTATTAATTAATATATCATTAATTACCTTTTTGCAATGGTAGATTCCACGCTGTTGGAGAATGTATGTTTATTATTAATATGCAAAATAATTACATATAGAATATTATATGTTATTATATTATTATTTTTTTTGTTATGAAATTGTATTCTTTAAAAAAATTATATACATATTATACATATTTTTTATTTTTGTTTTAAGTGTCCCTTTTTAGATGATATTTGGAAAAAGTATAATTCTGATGTAGCTGCGAATTATAGCAATGATAGTTATATTTTATTATCAAGCTATGATTATATTACTAATATCAATGGCTGTGAAAACGAAAAAAAAGATATTTGTAGAAAACTTTTACGAAATTTGAAGGAGTTATATAACAGTAATTATAAGGAAGAGGATTTTACTAAATACTGCAACAATATAAACCACTGGTTATATTATGAATTAAAGAAACATAAAATTAATGATGATACTATTAACATTATTTTTAAAGAGTCATATCAGCCAAATGATAATGAACAAGTATCTCCTTTCTGTAATTATTTGACATTCTATGAAGGCTTATTTGAACCAGAAAAGTTAGTAATGTTAAGTATATTTAATAATAATATTCCTGATAATAAAGAACATTTAATCAAAAATATTGATTCTAATATATACTCTTGTGAAAATTTTATCAACGAATGTGTAAAAATATATAAAACAATGCAAGAGCATTACTGCTCAAAACGTATCACTGAGAATCACATTAAAAACACTACCTGTAAAATGCTAAATATGTTTAGAGAATATTATAAGGAAAATCTTTGCAAGAAAATCATAAATCATGAGTTATCAGAATTTTGTTCTTATACTCCTACAAATATTATAGAGGATTCTTCATCAGAAGAAAGTGAGTCAGTTCAAGATTTTCCAATACAAATCAATCAATCAGATCCTTCTATAATTCAAAGCGTACCCCTTGCTCTTGGCGTAATGGCTGGAATATCATCACTTTTAGTGTTAATATATAAGGTAAATATAACCTTAATTCAAATATATGAATAACATTTAAAGCATATGATTATTTTTCCTTGTTCTCTTTAATAAGTATAATGTTTAATATATAATATTTTTCCCTTTTTCATCAGTTTACGCCATTTGGAAATTGGTTCCGTTCACAATTTGGAAAAGGAATAGCCAAGAATATAGCGC
>NW_004193823.1:0-1429 GCF_000321355.1 Plasmodium cynomolgi strain B
TAATAAAAATATATAAATTTTTTTTTTTTTCTACAATCTATCAATGTGATAAGTGTTTTGTTATTATTGTTACATCAAATAAATGAAGATCAATAAAAATTATTTTTCTTAAATGATATTTCCAAAGTGTTTTTTAAACATATTCATACAAAGTTGAATCATAAATGGTTTTTATATAACGTTATATATTGCAATTATTATAATTTATCTGAAAATTAGAATTACTATATATATATTACATAGTTAGTTTTAGACTTGTTATTTATATTCACACATTAATTACAGTTATATAATAAATTTTTAACAAAAATGAATCGACGCAAAGATAGTATAACATTTATTTTAATATATTTTTTTGGAATTGTTATAACATACCATATATGTTAATCATAATGCGCATATTTATTACTTTGAAATTCACTATTATACCATATAGAACAAATTTTTTCCATAAAAAACATTCAAATATAAAATAACACATATAATATACCAAAAAAGTTTATTATTCTTTTTTATTATGTTTCTCTTAATTTACTTTTTTTCACAAAATATAACAATATTATATGAAATTTCATAATACTTTATTACGAAAATAACGATTACGTGCACTAAAATGTTTTATCTTATTTATCATAATTATTGTTTCAGTTTACTATAATATTAAAGAGCGACACATTAAATTTTGTGAGTTATTTTCTAATGTTGTTGATTTTTCATTTTGTAAGGTAATGAGCCTTCTTAGGTTAAATATAGAGAAAATAAAATTCTCTATATAGAGTAGACACTAAAACCTAATTATTCCCAATTGCTTAATAGATATTAATTGAATAACGGATAAACAACTACATTAATGTTTCTAATCTAGTTATTGCGTTTATTATCACTATACTATATTATTCTACGTTTGTATATACTTAAATATGAGAATTTTCTAATTACAACATCTAAAAATTTTCATTATTTTTATTCTATATAATAAATAAAGAAGTATATAATTTTTTATTATATAATAATATTTATAATATAATTAAATATAATTATTGGCATATTACCTTTTTTTTCCAGCTATGTATATTTATAAATATACAAATAAATACTATAATTATTTGTTTTATATTTCTAAATAAAAAAATATCCATTGAAGATATCCTAGGCATAATTTACATTGTACTTTAAATCGCATGTTTATAATTTATGTTCTATTATTACTTAAAAAATTGCAGAATTGTCGCATTCTGAGATAAATAGACTTAAGATATTTATTTAATTCAATTAAGAAAATTAATGCATATATTATAATTTAGTATTATTTAATATTATATGATTAATATATATGAAAAATTCTTTGTTCATTCATGATATCTATCGAAAATTTACATAACGTAAAAAAATAAATAATTCATATGTGTGTTTCATATTTGTTTGAGAT
>NW_004193824.1:0-1430 GCF_000321355.1 Plasmodium cynomolgi strain B
CGTCATGTGTGACTCGGTGCTATGATTTTTCAGGGGAAAATTTTAGATTATATTTATAAATGAGAAAAAATATATTCCCTGTTCTCTAGTTTTTTGCGGAATTCTGAGAATGAAACTATCAATTTTTATCTTTGCATAATATAACGTAGTGCTTATTATTCTTAATTTTCAACGCGTATATGCAAATAGTTACGATGGTGCAAATGTGACAGGGTGAGCCATTCATCACAAATATGCATTATTCTAATAAAACCAAGGCCAATGTTTTATTTTTTGAACTTTTTGTAAATGATTCTGAAATGAAAAATCTAATTGGAGTAGTAAACATAGTATGTAACCATTCAGTTAATTGTATACATACATCGTTAGCATGAAGGAGTTAGTTTGCTTGGGTGGCGCGATAAAATGTTTTTGTTGGCAAAGGCAATTTTTTTTCTCGCAACTATCAGTGAAAAAACAATAGGTAAGCTATAAAAATTGATGTAATGATAAGCGTGAAGAATTTATAATTGCTTAGCTATCGAACTGTTATGAAGAGACCTTTAATTTTATGCTATTACTATCGTAAAATAACAACTTAAAATTTAGTATAAAAAATATGCATCAATATCTAACGAGTCAAATTGTGAAAATATGTATTGAAAAAGGAAGTAAAAACGATAGGTATAGAGAAAGATATGTCTACAGTTTTTTTCACCCGTGCAACTACGTTTGGCGCCGCCATACATATATAAATCAGGATGGGCTGTATATCAGGTGGTTCTTCAAAATAAAGGCTACTTCAACATTCGTTTAACATGTCGTTTTTTTATATACTAAACGGTAGACCCATATATTGGGTTAACACTTAAATATGCGGCAATAATAAATGGATAATAAATCAATGTAAAGTATATATAGCTTTTTATGTGGTCTCTATGCGATGTAAAAATCATGTTAATGGGAAATTTATATTTGAACAGCAATATGAAATTTACAATATAGGAGAGAATATGTAATTTTAGTGTATGTCCCTATAAAAAGGGAATTATTATAAGGTACAAACAAAAAGTAATAACAATAAAAAAAATGATATATGAAAAATTAACATGCGATGAACTGCAACACCTGTGTAATAACCTATCAGGAAATTGCTTTCAATTTTTTTCATATATAATGTGGGAAGCCTATGACATCCTGACAGTTTAGGTAGAAAGGAATCCGTGGTAATAAATATTTCCATTAAATTTATGTATACCACCTTTGCGTTAACCCATAGGAATTATTACTGCATAAATGTTTTTGAACAATATTTTTTAATAAAAAAAATCTTCATTGTAGAAATAAGTAGCGCTAATTTTGTTGCTACAAATAAATTTGAACTAAAAAAAACAATGATTGTTGGGTTACCCCAATTAAGAACGAACAAAAACTAAGCTAGGTAAGTAAAA
>NW_004193122.1:0-1428 GCF_000321355.1 Plasmodium cynomolgi strain B
AAAATTTTTTATTATATTATAAGGTTTTAATGTGCTATTCCTTCGATTATGTTTTAAATTTATATAATATATGTAGTAATCTGGTTTATATTTAATTTTATTCAGTTATTTTATTATATTTTAAATAACATGTTAAAAATACAGTCGTCTTTTTTAATGAACATAATATTTGTGTAAGGTAAGAATTATTATTTTGTTACAGGATTATATGTTACACGGTACATCGTGTCGCCTAAATTCATCTGGTGATTTCCTGAATTATTTAATAAAAAATCTTGATAATTATTTTTTATATTTTTCATTATATTATTTCTCCTTAATATTTTGGTATTTATCCAGGTACCGAAAGGGGTAAACTAACATAAAATATTAAGTATGTATATGCATTTTCAATTAGAATAAATTCTTATAAAATAAACATTAAGGATTATTAATAAATCTAATCTTTTTCAATGATATTTTTTAACCTTATATATCAGTGGAATTATGAGTAAGGGTATTAGGGAGATAGTTAATCCTTGAATTAGCATGATTTTTTTCTCTTCTCTATATCTTTCTAGAACAGGATCGTACTCCATTAATAGATATTGATTGTTCCCTCTACAATTATATTCATCTTTAGTGCTTATCCTAAATATGGAATTATAATCATTTTTAAAATCCTTTAGTGCCTTATAAAATTCATCATAAACACCATAGCACCTATTTATTGCTATATCATATTCTTCATGACAATCCTTTGTGTAATCTGAACATGGATTATTTTCGGGATATGTGTAATCTCCGTCTAACATAGTTAAAATTATATTCTTATTGTAATATAAATCATATAATAATTTCATATTTTTTAATATTTCTGGATCTATATTATTTATATAATTTTCCAAACCTTCATTATCAGAAAAAAATTTTGGATTATTATTCTTTATTTCTCTATAAAAACCTCTTACATCAATTTCATCACCATCTTTAACACTTTTTCTTAATTTATCATTTAGCCAGTAGTTCAAGAAATCACAATCGACAAATGAAAATATTTCTTTATCTAGAGTTCTTAATTTGTTATGGTATTCACTAAAAGATTTATATAGTAACACAAATTCTTTACATATGTCCTCAGCAGATAAAACACCAGAGATAGCCTTAATAGATTGTATTGAATCGCATTTTATATCCTTTACAACAGCATTATCTTCTTTATTATTTTTAACATAATCTAAAAATACCTCATTATAATGAGTTGAATTTATGCAAAATGAATACTAAAACAAAAGAAAAATAAAAAAACCTATTTATAAGAACAGAAATTTATTTTTAGGAAAATTCATTTTATTTTATATACATAAGATAAGAACATATAATAATTGTACTATAAATATTTATTATATTATATTTTAATAATATATAATTACAATGCTTTCCCCNCCT
>NW_004193825.1:0-1428 GCF_000321355.1 Plasmodium cynomolgi strain B
ATAATTTATTTAGGGTTTAGGATTGATTGTTTATGATTGAGGGTTTAGGGTACAGTGTTTTGTGTTTAAGGGTTAGGTTTATTGTATTGTTCATCACGTTGTGAATTTTAAAAAGCAGATTCGTATATATTATTTTATTACCTGGCCCGAATGCAAAATATAAGTAGTGGAAACGTACGTCAAATTGCGGGTAAATGTATATATGCATGTATCTTCTGATGAATGAAAAAAAATTTATTTATTTTTAAAAAAATAAAATTGAGGATTTGCAGGGATGTATAAAATATTTACAATTCTTTGAAAAAAAAAAAAACGTAGAGTCACCTTTTTCAAGGCATTTTTCAAATTAGTTCTGAGAGCTTCAAGCGCTCAGCAAAATATAAGTATATATGTATGTAGGTACGAACGTGGTAGATTACGACGAAAATGATCTGGACCTTTTTTTTAGTAGGGTTAGCAACTTCCTGACGTGTCTAGTTCTTGTTTCACTCGAGAGCTGGATGTTGTGAAGTTGTTGGAGCTAGCAAATCAGCGTCACCACCAAGCTGGTATTATATACATATGTAATAACATATATGCACTGTGGAGGGAGTTTTTTTTTCTTCACGATGTCATGCCTTACTGAAAGGGCTTTTTTCCCCTTCTTATCCGTTGCGCACGGCGGAGAGAGCATATGTCATGGGGCAAAATTATACTACACGATTGTGTCATAGTAATAAGACGTATTAATGTGCCTGCGCGACATATAAAAAAAACAATTCACTACGATGATAGATAGTGCACTGCCTAGGCTGGCCTTTCTTCCGCCGCTAAGCGCGTATATATATTATATATATGTATATATGTATATATGTATAATACCCCCCCTAAATCTCCTTCCTTCTAAAGTGGCTTACTTGGAACGGCGCGTTTGTTAAACTTCCCGCCAAAGGAATTTTCCGTTGGAGAAGCTTCGCTCAGTTGCAATGCAAACAAATACGCGCTTCCATTCAGCCCATAAGCACCATGCATTCAGATAAGGTGTTAGGGTTTCAAAATAAAATGAAACGAAAATGGATGGGATTAAAAAATTATTATACAGAAAAAATGCTAAGTGTTTTTCAAAAGAAATAAAGGCAGGGAAAAGAAAATAAGCCTTTGTATATAAAAGTATGCCACTGTAATATAAAATGCGGATGCACCACCTCATTTAACAAAAGATTTGCTGCGGAAGAAGAAGAAGAAGTGGTCGGTCTCTCATATTTGTTCATAAAAAAATTGTTAAAAACTGGAGGGGAGGAAGAAACACCAAAATTGAAGAAAAATTGAATACGAAGTAAGCATACCACCAAATTGTCAGTTGTTGAAGGTTTAGGGTGAGATAAATATTTTTTTCTATGCGAAACCTTATCAACGACAGCAAAAAATTGAACATTTACTTAATATGAA
>NW_004193826.1:0-1432 GCF_000321355.1 Plasmodium cynomolgi strain B
TTGTTCACATAAAATTATTTTTTACCTTTTTTGAGTTCCACTAAACGAAAAGGTTGGGGGAATGCGAAATTATGTGTAATTTCTGGTGAATTACTACTTCTGCGTATAACACTAGCGTGCTGCATGTTCTATTTTGATTTCACCCAGATATGTTGTACTCACATATGTGATTATATATATTTTATTTCGTTTAAACGCTTTATTAAATTCGCTATGTAGCAAATTTTTGTGAGAGTCACGAAGGGTTTGTCTTTTGTACACTTCTTAATTCCAAAAAGGTAAAACGTGGCGAAAGGGCAAATAGCATTTTGCGGAAAAAAGCGGGAAGATAGGCGAGATATGCAAACAGTATAACACTTCTTATGAGACATATATAACTTTATTTTATTTATTCTACTTTTCTGTGTGCAGTTCAGTAAAATAAATGTGCCAACTAATATAAGCGTTTTTATTTTATTTTTTTCATTTTGCTCGTTTGGCCCTTAAAGTGTTTTTTTATGTCATCACATACAGGATTATATGTTCGTGTGTAAAATATACACTTCTCTTTATAAAATCGATTATTCTAGCACACTACAGCTGTTATTGCATCCGGCAGATTTTTTTTTTTATGAGCATAAACACATAAAAGAATTTCTTTGGAATGTACACTTCCATTATTGTAACTTATTTTTTGTTAGTCTTTTTTTACTTTAATATGCACACATATATACACATAGGAAAACAACCTGATTAACATATAATATAATGCCTCTTATATTATTCGGTTTACGCACATTATTTTGAACAGGACAATAATACACATATAAATACCCTTTTTGAAATTAAACATGTAATTATATTTGCATTTGAGCAATTTCAACTGTGTGTTTTAACTTATGTTATATAATTAAACAAAATAGAATTATATTATAGATGTGTGTAAATTTCCTTTCAATATAATCGTTCCTAAGGCAATAACGCATGGAATATGTTAAATGTTTCAAGTTGGATTATAACGCAATTTTCTCAGTAATAACTAAACTATTTAATATATTAATTTTCAGCGAAAAGTAATTTAATTTTTACATATGATAAAAAGGATATATACTTCCATTTTAATAACGCAAAATATTCTCCCAATCTAAAACTTTTCCTTTTTTTTAATATATTACACGAAAAGTGAACCAGTGGACATTTTTAAAATATCACATATAAACATATTAAGCATAAGTTATTTTTTTAATAACAGGAAAAGACCAATAATTATTAAATATTATAATAAAAAGTCCGTAATGTTAGCAGTGCTTTAAATAAATTAAATGTTATTTGCTCTAATTTTATTCTTTGTATAACTTTGCACATATGTCACAAAAAAATATTTTAGGTCTTTTTTTAAATTATGATTATATGTGGCAAAATGATGCTATGCAATGCAAAAGAAAAGAAAAAT
>NW_004193123.1:0-1427 GCF_000321355.1 Plasmodium cynomolgi strain B
TCATAATAAAACTTTGTGCCCATTTGAAGATGAAAAAAGCAGTGAAAATAATAGAGAACAGATTGAAGTGTGTAAATCTAAAAAAAACCACATTTTACCTAGTAATGCAGATACAATGAATGAAAAAGTAAAGAATAATTTCTTTTTAATTACATTAATAATTAATTGTATGAATGTTTTACTACTTTTTATAAACGATAAAAATACATGCTCATTAAATTATGCTTTAATTTTATATATAGCATATTTTTTCTAATTCATTTTCGCAGAATAGTTTTGAAAATTTGCTCCCTATAGAAATATATAAAACAATGAATGCAAAGATAGAAGAAGAAAATTATTATGATATATGTTCAAATTTCTTATCAAACAATAAAGAACATTGTGAAGGTTATATCCTGTGTATTATGATTGCACGAAATTTAATAAATTTGTCTAAATTGAATGAAAAAGTGCGTATTCAACATTGCCACTATTTTATCCACTGGTTGTATGATAAAATAGGAACAATATACAGCAAATCAACGAATACTATACAGGATAAAACTACCGTTAATAAAATATTTAATGTAAGTTATATGATTCTTCAGAAGCTAGGTATAAATGATTGTTACTATGACGTCATTAATTTAGATATAGTTCAAAATAAGGAAAGAAAATATTTACATGATTATTTTGATAATTATAAAAACATTGAAAGTAACGCATCTGATAATAACAAATGTGAACAATATTGCAAACTTATTATTTACATTAATGATCTATATAAGAAATATATAGAAAAATGCTGTACATATTATAGCAATGATGAATATTCTGATTATTGCAAATATTTTTTCAAATGTGATCAAAATTATAACCCATATAAACTATATACCAAACTAAATTGTTCTAAAGTCTTATCATCTGACAATGAAAAAATGGAAGAAGTAAAAATTACTCTTGTTCAGGATTATGTACAACAGTTAATACATGCTTATCGTAATAAACTTAATTTAATAAAAATAATATTATAAAAAGTGAATATACGTCAGAAAATCTATGTAAAGCATATATATGTGACACTTTCTATATGTCAGTTCTACCTTTTTTTGGATTATTGTGTATACTTCTAATTTCTTTTGTTCTGTATAAAGTAAATATAAATTAAACATTAAAAATAAGACGATCTATGTTAATACATATGTTTAAGTGTCCTTATCAATATATAATTAGGATATACGTATGTAACATATTTTATATATTTTATTTCTATATTAGTTTAAACCATTTGGATCATTGTTCAATAAGAGAACACGTAGGAAAAATAAAATTATGCACTCTACTGAAGAATATGACAAGGAATATTCTAACATAAACCCAAGAAGTGAAAGAGTGCGTATAGCTTATAATAAAACATAATATTTCTTTGCATATTTATATATAAG
>NW_004193827.1:0-1425 GCF_000321355.1 Plasmodium cynomolgi strain B
TCTGTAGCTAATTTTTTAGAACATATAAATTAATATGTATAAGATACGTTAAAGCTAGTTATTTCTACGTAATTTAATGGTATAGACTTTGTTAAATAATGGGCATTTTAATGACATATCCTTTCCATAATTTTATCACAATTTTACTCCTATAGATAAGGCACATTTTATCATCATTTTGCCGAACACTGTAAAATGAAAAACATAATGAGATATTAGTTACACTTACACTATATAATACACATAAGAATAATTACATGTGGGAACAAAAATAAAACGAATAGCATAATTAATAGCTAATTTTCAGAAGATCGATAACTTCGAGAATTTAGCAAAAAAACTTGCATTCTTTATTATAAATCATAACGTGTATATATATAGATGCTTATGACTAAAGAAGGATACACATATAGGGTAATTAAATATTTATTGTGCTAGTTAATTTTTATTTGATTATTCGTATTATTTAATGTGAAATTTATCAAAGGTAGCTTATTTTTATATTAAAAATTTAAATTAACACAGAGGGAAAGAAAAAAAAAAGTAATGTTATGAATATATTTTAAAAAATTTTATAAATTACTAAAAAATTCACAAAAAAAAAAAAAAAAATTATATTTTAGATAAAACATTTAACAAATAAAATCAATAAATGTTTATTGTTATTTAAAATGACAAAAAAAAAAAATAAAAAACATAATGTGTGTGGTACTAATTTAAGGCGTTTTTTTTTATGTATTAATCCATCTTATGAATAATCGTTGTGTAGTACACATGTCAAAGATTTTTTATTAAGCTGGGTATTCAATGGCACTCTATACCATAGTAACCATTACAATAGTGCGTACACTTCAATTTTTTTTTAATTCTAAAAATTTTATAACCATATCTATGCATTTTTTTTCTTTATCGCCTGTTCAGCTAGCTTCTTCGAAATTTTACATTTGCACATTTTAAATGTTAGAATTATTTTCTTTCGTTAAATTTTAAGCATTAAAATGAAAGCTTCACATTATTCATATATAACACATTTCTTTTTAGACTCAGTAAAAAGATGTCTTTATGGAATGACGCAAAAGAGAATTCATTATGCTCTTCTAATACATTTAACATGTTGTATGAAGTCATATCTATGGTCTTCATCCCTGCTGATAAGCAATTTGTATTCGGTCTTTATTCTGATTTTTACTCACCGATTTTTGACTACGTCGAGACAACTCTTCCGATATTCTTTCACAATATTCATGATCAATGTTTCTTCCCCCCCCTTTTCTACTCCTAAAGAAGGATCCAATAGGAGTATACTAAAACATAAAAAGGGATAAAATATAATGTTCACAATGTATCAAATTTTTTATGAGCATAATGTTTTACTAATACATAATAGAAAAAATAAGAGACATTATTTATACTCAGAAAATATAG
>NW_004193124.1:0-1423 GCF_000321355.1 Plasmodium cynomolgi strain B
CCCTGAACCCTGAACCCTGAACCCTAAACTCCTGAACCCTAAACCTTGAACCCTGAACCCTAAACCCTGAACCCTAAACCCTTGAACCCTAAACCTTGAACCCTAAACCCTGAACCCTAAACCTCTGTATCCAAAGTAAAAATTTTACTTCCTGGTAATCTAGAATCATAGCCATGTGCTTCTGGTCCTTGTTTGAATCCTAAATGACTATAAGAACGACTATCTCTTGTCTTAGCTGCATCAGCAGATATTTCTTGTTCCATTTGTGTCTGACATCCTAAATTTTCTAGCTTATACTCACGACTTTCTATTTGGAATTTATCAAAGAAATGTGGACAATTGTATTCTTCAGTTAAACATTTTCCCTTAAAATATTCATATAATGAAGACATTTCATTAATTTTTTTATAATATTCACATTTATCATGATGAAATATAGCCATCTTAGAAAGGTAATCATAATCAACATAATAATCGTACAATTTTTTTCTTTTATCCCAATCTTGGTGATTAACAGTTTTAAAATTAGGATTACATTTATTATGATTAGACTTTCCTGAATAGTAATACAAATTATGCCATACAAGCTGAAGACTTCCAAAAGCTTTCCTAATATATTCTGAATTATTTTCACCTGGAAAAATTTTAGTTAATTTATCATATAACCAATAATTTAAAAGAATGCAAACATCATAGGCAGGATCTACAAAATTTAATTCCATTGATGTTTCTAAATATCTTACAAATTTTTTACATATTTCTTTCAATTGATGTTCATTTTTTTTCCCCCATGTTTTGATGTCACAATGATTACTATAATTAGATAAATCCTCATGTTCCCTATCCAAATTATTATAAAATTGTTCTGAGGCTAATACAATTGAGTTTGTCTATGAGAATCCATAATTGAAAAATATATAAAATTTATGTAAAAATATTTATCTTGTGCAAAATTTTTTTTTTATTCCCTATGAGAAATAGAATATTAAAATAATGTTTTATGTCCTATTATGTATCATGGTAAATGAAATATTAAATTACACCGGGATCTCCTTGAGAACGAACACCTGACATGATCTTGAGAAAATGAAATTGAAAGAATGTTCGATAATAATATATTTTAATATATTTTGTTTAAATATATGAAGTTAATAATAAAAAAACCTATTATATCATATTAGTTTTAATAAAATTAAATTTTAAAAATTTATAGTTATGTCATATAAAACAAAAGTATATTTATTTAGAATTCCCCTGTTAATCGTTTCATAAAAATTAACATATATTCAGATTAATATTATAGTATTATAAAAAAATAATAGCATTGTTTTTACAAATAATTAATTTAAAAATATAACTTATGTATTTATTTTGGTATTATAGTTTTTATTAAAGAGTAAATTATGTTTTATGTTATGGTATA
>NW_004193828.1:0-1423 GCF_000321355.1 Plasmodium cynomolgi strain B
ATATCCCCCACTGTTTGAATTATGTGATGATACTGTGTGAAGAGCGGGCCCAGGGTTTCCTTGCGATGGAGAACGCACAGATTTTCCTTGTTCTACTCCTCCAACCACTGTACGTGTTAATCCTCCTCGACCTACATGACCTATTGAACTTATTGAACCTCCTGCAACTCGCGTATTTGTGGTTACTGTATCCATCGAACCTCTAACTCTTGATGCACTTGTTGTAGTCACTGAACTTGTTGGAGCTGTGCTACCCGATGTTCTTAATGAACTTGACGAAGTTTGTGATCCCGCTGAAGATGATCTTCGTTCTGAACTTGGTGGCCTTGGTGAACCTAATAAACCCAGGAAATCTGACAATAATGACATTGTTCCTTTACTTGATGAACTTCTTGTACTTGTTGTAGTTACTGCAGTCACAGTAGGTGCTGCATTTGTTGTAGTTACTGTAGTCCCTGTAGATACTATACTTGTTGCTGTTGTTGTTTTTCCTGGTTGAGTTGCAGCCACTGTACTTGGTGTTATTACTGGAATTGACACAGTTCCTGTTTTTGGTGTACTTCCATCAGTTGATGTACTAACAGTAGTTGACGAACTCGATGATTTTGCTACTACTACTGAATCCTTTGGTCCTACTGTACCTTCTGAAACATTTTGACCTCGTGCAGTTTCTTTATCTGCAACAGCCTTACTCCCTGCGAGGTCAGGAGGAACTGTTTTAAGATTTTCTTTAACTCCATTTTTACATTTCTGTAATTCAGATATAAGAGACGTTAGCTCATCCTTGTCTTTACAAGGAAAATAGTCAGTACTATTCCATAAGATGTGAATATTACCAAAGCATTGCGCACTCTTATACTTTTCATGTAATGGCTTAAAAGACTCAAGATATGTTAAATACTTAGTGCAATTAGCTTCATTTTGGGAATTAATAATTTGTTTAATATTTTCGAGATTTTTAAAACAAATGTACAATAGTTTCCTATTTTTTAATTCATTTAAATCATTATTTTTTAAGTTTGATAATTTGCAAATATAGTCTTTTAAATTTGGCCCTTTAATCGTATTCCATGCATTAATAAAATCTCGATATAATGTAATTTTATCAATTTCTGTTGTTGATGAATTCTTAATTTTGTCTATTTTATCATTTAACCAATAAGGTAAATAATTGCAATATACATTATGTTCTCCTTTAATCATTTTTTCACGCATTTTTCCAAAGTAATATACTAATTCACTGCAAAGTTCTTTAGCTTGAGGATTTTTTTTATCTACATCAAATTCATTGCAGTGTTTATCAATTTTAGCTGATGTTCCAGGATTTATAAAGAAATCTTCATATATTTGATCAAGTTTTACTACCTTTGCAGCCTCCTCCTAAAAATTAACATGAAGTTGTTAATAGATAAGCACTAAACAC
>NW_004193125.1:0-1422 GCF_000321355.1 Plasmodium cynomolgi strain B
TTCGTCATCAAGAAACATATCGCTTGTTTCTTGTGTATAAGGTGAAAACGCATCCATGGTATTCTTACTATTTGTTGTGTCTCCAAAGAGCCCACGAATCCAGGGACCTAAGGGTGTGAGCTTGTATGTAAAAAATTGAAATATGCATATGTAATACATTTACTTATTATTGTAGTACATGTAAATAATTATGTTTACAAGTTCGTACTATAATGATATATGTTTACAAAATATATGCATACTCTATATAACATAGTGCCAGTTAATAAAACTGGAGCAGCGCCAAGAATTGAATGAGTAACTTTTGTTCCAATTCCGGAATTTTCACTATATAACTGGGTTTCAGATTCGACTGTAAAAACATCTTTAAAATCAACTACAAAATCATCTGCAGATTTGGGATGCATTTCTATGGAGCCTATAACTTCATGAGAAGAATTATCGTTTAAAATGGGACCACTTTTACCAATAATTCTAGAATGACATGGTAATTGAACTAATGTGCTTTCAGGATTATACGGCTTGCATTCATTGTAGATTTTAGGGCATGCATTTGGGTAGTTACTACAAAAATTTTCGAAATAATGAAATATTTCTTCCATATTTTTGATTTTTCCATAATATTCTTCGCATTTATCTGGAAAGTTCTTAGCGGTTTTAAAAAGCGCGTCATAATTAACATAATAATCGTACAGTTCTTTTATTTTCCTCCAGTCTCGTTTCATAATAGTAGCACTGTCTGGCTGACATTTTTTATAGAAAGGCTTATCTGGTTGTTTATCAATAATTTCATTCCATATCCGTAGGAGTGCGGCAAAAGGATTATCAATAATACTAGAATTATCAGAACGAAAAATATTAACTAATTTACTATATACCCAATAATTTAATAGAGTACACTCATCGTATTTGGGATCTTGAATATCCGATAATGAATTTTTATCTAAATATCTTAGGATCCTTTTACACATTTCTATCATTTCTGTTAACGCTTTCATTATCATTACATTTGCCTCTTTTTTTAGCTTCCTTTTTGTAATATTTTTTACGTTTATACTATTACATATATAATAACCCCCCTAAGTCATCAGATTCCATATCCATAGCCTCATAAAATCTTTCTGAGGGCAAATCATTTTTAGAACTCTTTAATAATTCCTACATAAAAAGTAAATAATATATGTACATAAATATTTGTTCCCTCAGCAATTTGTTTAGTTCTATTTATGTAAAAAACGTATGTTAAAGATATCATAACATCTAATAATTCATGAGAGTAAATTCAAATGTAAATTACTGAAAAACTTGTAATTGTACGCCGCGATGACATTTTTTAGAAAAATTCAAAAAATAATATAGTTTTAAAACCCTTACTGCTTATATATCTACTGTTTTATCAGTTACATTTCAGAGAATTTCCGC
>NW_004193126.1:0-1423 GCF_000321355.1 Plasmodium cynomolgi strain B
AGAAATTTAGGATGTTATAATTTTGATCCAATATATTACAATCTTAACATGGATCGTTGCACGATTTTATACTATTGGATATACAATTCAGTAAAAGAACATAAAATAAAAAATAATATTATTACTGAAAGTTTTTATGATTATTATAGTAATATGTGTACGTTCCAAAGAAGAGCTAAGTGTTTTTATTATTCTTATGACGATATTTATGAAGCCCCAGTGAACATAATATTCTTGGATATTTTCCAACATAATATAAATACCATAACAAGTATGTTGGATAATCCAAATGGTACATTTAATGTTAATTTGCAAATGTATATTTGTGAATGCATTAATATATATAATAAAGTGAATATAACATATTGTGTTGAAAAAGATGATAAAGATGAAAAAATTACAAGGACTTGTAACTCGTTAGATGCATTTAAGCAAACATATAATACGTATCTTTCTGGCCTAAAATACACAAAATATAAAATACCATCTTTAGATACTGAAGTTGAGGAATATTCGAATAATTGTATATCGCAAGCAGAAATAATAAAATCAGTTACTGATAGTCCACGAAGTGAAGAAACATCTTCATATTCAACGAATGATCCTAGTAAAAGTACAGTTAAATTTCAACTTTCATCGAAAGGCCCTAATGAAATTACAGATAGCTATTCGCATTCAGCAGAAGTTTCTAATCAAAATTCAGAAGGATCTTTACATTCAACGGATGTTAATGATAGAATTCCAGTTGATTCTATGCCAACTACTGTATACACAGCTATTTATACCGAGGCTGATAAAGCTCTTAGCATACGTGGTTCTGGCCAGTCAAGTAGAACCACAGTTCTTGCTACAGAGACTGATGAATTTTTTAGCAAAGGTAGTCCCGTCCCATCAAGTACAACAAAAATTCTTGGTACCGTAGCTGCAGTATCTTCAGCATTAGCTTTATTATATAGGGTATAAAGAATTTTTCATTCAAATGAATAATAAAAATTACATAAAAATAATAATATTATATTCACATATTAAATTCACATAATATTATATATTTTTTGCTCCATGTTCTGTTAGTTTACCACTCCTATAAGACGGATAAATTGGAGTTTAAGCGGAAATAGAAGAGGAATAAATAAAAATTTGTATGGCGATGAAGGAAACGAAATATTATTTGATGGAAATATACATAGTGATGTTAATACTTATAAATATAGGATACGAAGCAGCATAAGGTCTTTGTTAACTGAACCACTGTAATACAACATAAAACAATTGTTACTATAAAATTATTATGTATACACTCACATATAAATTTTGTTGTAATTCATATAAAAATATCAATAAGATAAATATACGATAATTAAATAAGCTTAAAGAAATAGAACCTAAAATTCTTTAGAATACAAACCAGTAAACAAACTATATA
>NW_004193127.1:0-1423 GCF_000321355.1 Plasmodium cynomolgi strain B
TTCATTATTTAATAATAATTATATCATTTTTTGTAGTTTATTTTTTTTTCTTTATGTATTCTTTTTCCTTCTATTTTTGTAGTCCTTTTAACAAATATAAGAAATTATTTAATGAAGCTAATGAATGGGAGGGTGAGGGTTACACAGGAATGTGTAATTATACTTTTAAAAGTAAAGTAGTTGGTGAAATACACAAAGAGGATCATTTTGATAAAGTATGTCGAGTAGCTTATAATTACTTATCTTCTTTAGGTTTTAATAATGATAAAGTTATGGATGAAGGATGTAAATATTTGTACTATGGTATATATAATAATATACTGAAAAATGAAGAGTGTAATTATGATAAATTACGATTTTACAAAATGTTATTGAATGAATATTTTGAAAATTCTGGTACTTGGTTATCATATGAAAGTTATACTGACAATATGCATAAACATATAGATGAAAAAAACAATGATTTAATGGAAATGTATGATAATTTTTATAATTTTATGAATAGTTTAAATAATCAAAAGGGGATACCTTGTAAATATGCTGAAAAATGTATTAATATATATAAAGAATGTATGAAAAAATGCCAAACTAATGATGAATGGTTTTGTTTACAATTAGAAGATTTTAAGAAACGACATTATCAATATATGGAAGATTATTTCCCCTGTAACACATTACAAAATTTTTTTCCCTATATCGGAAGGAGCAAACAAAAGGTTATTATATTAACACCAATTATTCCAATAACATTAATATTATCAATTTTATATATATTATATAAGGTTAGTACTAACAACATTTACTAATATTTATATTATAACACACTTTTTTATATATATTCATAAAAAGTTACTATCGTAGAAATTTTATGTTTTAAAAAAATATATTATGCTTAATATTAGTTTACCCCCTTAGCATCATGTAAAAACCTTAAATTAATGAAATAAAAAAAAATCCATTAATGAATTATTACAGGAATGCGAAGATAGAGAAAACAATTCGAATAGGAGTCCATACAACATCGCCTATAGCTTGTTAGAATAATCATAATAGGGTAATACAGAAAAAAATAGGGTTATATGCATCCATAAGAATTAGTAAGTATATAAACTATGTGCTACAAGGCAATGACAAATCTTAAATTTAAATTAACGACAGAAACGTTGATTTTATGATTAAACAAAATAACTATAAATAGCTGTGCTTTATTTACCTGAACTCTGAACCCTCAAATTTGAACCCTCGTACTTTACAATAAAATGCATGTTCTCATAAAATAATTTGTTATGAAAAATATATACACATTACTTTTTATAAATATATATAGTGCATCTCATTTATTAATCTACTACAATATACAAAGAAATGTTAGGGTAATATATCCTTAATAACCATGCAAATATGTGCGTCATTTGTTAATATG
>NW_004193128.1:0-1421 GCF_000321355.1 Plasmodium cynomolgi strain B
TTGCATCAAATTTATATGTGATCATGGCATTCCTTTATATGAAATTGATGTTGTTAACTACTTGGATCTAGAAACATTATCCTAGGTGGTACCCTATATAATGTTCTTCTCCATCAGCTGAATATGTATTAAATGATTTTGCTCTATAATAAAATAATCCATTGTTTCCTCCATTTAAATTTATCATATTACTATTGTTCCAACCAAATCTATTACGTAACATTCTTCCTAAGGATGTAAAATAGCACATAAAATAATAATATAACATATGTAAAACTTATTTATTAATTGTAAATAGACATGTAATATGTAGGTTCTTAACAAGAATACAAAAATTATGTGTAATAAATAAATATGCTCATACTTTATATAAAGCATCAGAGTCCATAGTAGTTACCAATACTCCAAGAAAGGTATTGTCAGCTTTTGTACCTGTGCAGGTAATAGAATTAGGAGTTTCTGTAATACTTGCTTGGAGAAGGAGTGAAGGTGCTATTTTTTGTGCTTTAATTTATGCTTTTGTTTGATCATGTGCATGAGCTTGTGATTGCTCATTTTCCTTTTTTAGCATATCTTGGTAATACATAAACTCAGGTAACACCTTTTCTGGATGGTACTGTTTACATTCCTCAAAAAATTTGGACAGTCAACTTTATAAGAGATAGAACATGGATTCATAAAATAATCATAGAGCCTTTCTTTGAACGTAGCATATTTATAATAATCATAGCACGTTGTATTATAAAATTTATCGGTTGTTATAATTCCATAAATATCGACATAGTATTCATATAATTCTTTTATTTGTTACCAATCTGTGTAAATAAAAAGAACTTGATCAGGTTTAAATTTCTTATAATAATCTTCATTATTGCTATCATTAACACGTTCATTCCATATTTTTTATAGTTCTTTATAAGCATTATCTACTTCTGACCTTTTCTTGTAAGGATAAAGACCATTTAACGTACTATATCTCCAATAATTTAAAATTTTACAGATACTGAACTTCTTTCCGACATTATCTGATACCTTATTATTTTTTAAATAATTTAAAATAGTTGAAAGTACACGCCTTACATGTCTATCATACTTTGTGTTTTGATGTGTACAACAATACTAATTGTAATAAGTATGCTTAAAGACATTTTCTAATTTATCATAAAATTTTCTTGAATTTAATTTTTTTCACGTGAAAAGGCTACTATTTAATTATAATAATAAATGTAAAATGGGTTAAATAATTACACCAAGGATTGTTATTAAAAATAATTTACGTAAAGTGATACTTTTAAGTAAATGGAATGGTGACAATTAAATATAGTATATAAACATTATATATAGTTCTCTCCAATCTACATTTGTTGTACCCATCATTATTAAAAATACATTAAATTTTGAAGTTTCTTAAAAATATAGCA
>NW_004193829.1:0-1420 GCF_000321355.1 Plasmodium cynomolgi strain B
CTATGCAGAGAGGAGAAGCCATCATTATTTGCTTCTAAAAAATTAGAAAATGAGCGTAAAGCTTTCCAACAAATGTAACTACGTAAGTATAGGCCAAAATAAGCAATTTTGGGAGGAGCAGATCGTCAAGGTGTAAATAGATATGAATTCGTATGCTAAAACACACATATTTATGCTACATTAAAAAATAGCTATAACAAAAAGTGGTAACCAGGGGGATGAATCAGTTTGCCGTTATATCCTTCTCATCAAACTTTCAAAATAAAATATATTCCAGTTGCTCAAAAATAAGTTACTCAACGGATGATAAAAGAGAAATACTAGAAAAAAAATAATAATAATAAAAAGTAGTGTAAACGTAGTAACATATTATGTATATAGCTTAATGGAGGAAAGAGAAATATTGTTATCATATTTTATTTCCATTTATTTATATGCACTTTTGCTTTTAAAAATAATAAAATATCTATAATTTACAGAAATAAATAATTACTAAATTTGCTAAATTTATAAAACGATGCACAGAGGTTGTTGGCACATTCACACCGCTGTAAGAAAATGAGATTCTGTCATTTATAATATATCGCTATGAGCACAGTTATAATATGTGTGGGCTTAACAAATAGAAAAAAAAGTAATTTCATTTGAATTAAGAATACGGCTAAAATATATATGTCTTGGTATTGGGCTAATAAAGTGAGCGGAAAAATAATGCACTTGGTATTATATATATTTGTAATAATATGGATTCTATTTTTATTTATCATATAATGAACAAATAAATGGATAGAAAAATATACAATTATTGATTGCGCTATCCATTTCGAAGTTCATTGGATTTTATTAATCCCACTATGATAAGGTAGCGAAAAACAAAATTATTTTAATTAATAAAATTGTAAACAAAATTTGATCAATTTTATTTAAATTAATTTTTCATAATACCGTTATTATCACAATTGCGAGGAAAAGAGACAATACATTGAGCATACATCATATTACGACCACAGATTGATATTTTTACTTCATAAATTTTGCCATAAATATTTCATGAACTGATTATTCAGAACACATTGCTATTCATTTTATATTTCATTCATATCAAAAGATTTAAGATGATTCATGTATACGTAATGTATACATATATATACTTATATTCATTATTCATCGTATTATTTTTTCGTAATTAGAACTAATTCTAATCGTGACAAAATGAAAATGATGAGTAAAAATTTAAAACGTGGAACACTAAAACCCTAAACACAAAACCTAAACCCTGATACCCGAAATATATACATAAAAAGAAAAAATAAGAATGAAATAATTAAGCTTTTAAGCATTTTAAAATACATTAACTTTGAATATTAACCTTTGAATTTATGTGAGCACAAAATTTATTATTAATGTGCAATAATAATTT
>NW_004193830.1:0-1419 GCF_000321355.1 Plasmodium cynomolgi strain B
CATGAACATATTATTTTGTATATTTTTGAAATTACACAAGTATTAATTAGTTTTATATTTATTAGGTAAATACCATAAGAGTAAAATGTTTTTTTTCTCTTTTATTTTTTTTATGATTTTTTTTGTAATAGAACAGTTAGAACCATAAGAATAGTATATTATATAGCGAACATACATATTTGTATTTTAATAAGGTTAATATATATTTATTTTATGTTGTTTATTCAATGTGATATATACCTAGTATTATATTAATACTTACAATTTCGATTAAGCATTATTATCAATATTATGGTTATTGTCCAATAAAACTAAATAATTTTATTGCAATATTTTTTTTTTATATAAATTATAATTTATTTCAATTTTTTTCGCTTATATAGATGTAAATAAATCCACTATTTCTTCATATTATTTATTTACCCAGAGCTTATGACATCTTGTGATAATATGTTTATAAATACATTAATTTTACTTTTATAACATGATTAGTCATATTGTACTAATAATAATATACAGCCTTTACTACAAATCGCCATAAATTATATAAGCGTTTCATTAAATATTATTTAAAAATCACTATTTAATGTTATAGATTCAATATATTTATTCCAATTCTTGATTTATATGTATTATTGGTGCAAAAAAATATAACACTCATAAAATTTTGGCTTAAACGGAAATCATAGTTTGGGTAAAAACATTTATAATTTCCACAAATTAAATTTTAAATTTTTGGGTTACTTTACAACATTTTAATGAAATGTATAATGCATTAATAATATGTTCAATTTAAAAATATAAGCTTCATATAAGCGTATAACATGTCTTATATATCATTATAATATGCTCCGTCAAATTATAAGTATGATTATTGGTGGTAAAATATTACAGGCAAAATGAAATTTCAATTATATTATAATTGAGCAATAAAAAATTTAATTTACTTTATATTAAATAAACGATATATTTTAATCGGTCATTGATAAGGTATCGCATAGAAAAAATATTTAGTGTACCATAAACTCTGAAAAACTGCCATTTTGTTGGTATGCTCAATCGGCATTCAACTTTTCTTTCCACATTGGAGATTATTCCTCCCCATAATTGTTAACAATTTTTTTTTGGAACAAATGCGAGATACTGACCACTTATTCTTCTTCTTCCATCCCTTATCGTTTGTTAAATTAGGTGGAGCATCCGCATTTGCCTAACCATCCCGCTTGTGTACTTGCTATATTATTTTTTTTTTTTTCAAAAAATTACAAATATATTTTACGTCCTTAGAAATCCTGAATTATTATTATTTTTTAATATAAATAAAATTTTTTTTCATTCACCTATGATACATGAATAGGTAAATTTATTTACACGCATTTTGACTTAAGTTGCTGCTTGTGAATTTGTGCTTTTATGGAC
>NW_004193831.1:0-1420 GCF_000321355.1 Plasmodium cynomolgi strain B
TACCCCTCTAAATCTCCTTCCTTCGAAAGCGTCTACTTGGTAGGCGCGATTGTTAAACTACCCGAAAATGGAATGTTCCGTTGGAGAAGCTGCGTGCAGTTGCAATGCAAACAAATATGTGCTTCCTGTCCGACGATAAACACCATGCTTTCAGTTCAGAACATAATGTTTCAAAATAAAATGAAACGCAAATGGGTGGGACTACAAAATTATTATGCACGAAAAAATTCTATGTGTTTCTCAAAAAAAAAATCAAGGGAGGGATAAGAAAAGCGGTCTTGTTATAAAAATACGGCACGGTTATATAAGTTGAAGCCCGAGGGGGAAAGGGGGCCCGTAAAAAAAAAAAAAATTAGCAAGTAAACGCGCAGGATGGGTAGGAAAATGAGGAAGTACCACCTCATTTAACAAAGGATTTGGGAGAGAAGAAGATGTAGTTGGTCTCTCACATTTACTCATAAAAAAATGGTCAAGTATTCGTGGAGAGGAAGAATCTCCAATGTAGGAAGAAACGTTTAATTCTGGTTGAGCATACCACCAAATTTGCAGTAATTCAGGATTTTGGGTGCACTATATATTTATTTCTATGCGAAACCTTAAAAACGACCGAAAAAAAATGAACGTTTATTTAATATAATATAAATTGATTCCTTTTATTGCTTAATTATAATATAATTGAAATTTCATTTTGTCTTTAATATTTTATCACTAATAATTATTCATATAATTTTACGGAACATATTATAATGACATATAAGTCATGATTTACAATTATATGAAGCCTATTTTTTTAAAAATTAAAAATATTATTAATGCATTATACATTTCATTAAAAATGTTGTAATGTAACGAAAAAAAGTTAAAATATGTTATGTGAAAATTATAAATGTTTTTACCTACCCCATAATTTCTGTTTAAAACAAAATTTCATGAGTGTTATGTTTTTTTACACGAATAATATATATAAATCAAAAATTCGAAATAATATGAAAATAATAGATCAATATCATTAAATAATTATTTTTAAATAAATTTAATAAAACGCGTACATAATTTATCGCAACTTGCAAAGAAGCCTATATATTATTATGAGAACAAAATGATTATTCATGTTATAAAATAAAAATTGATGAATTTATAAACATATAAGCACAATATGTCATAAACCAAGGATAATTACATAATATGAAGAAATAGTGCATTTAATAACATCTATATAAGCTAAACGAATTGAAAGAAATTATAATCATTGTAAAGGTAAAATATTACAATAAAATTATTTAGTTTTACTGGACAAAATGAATAATAATAGATAATGATACCTAATCGAATTTGTATTTATTAATATAACAATAGATATATATCACATTGTATAAACAAAATAATATAATTATATATTATAATTATAAAAATATATATC
>NW_004193129.1:0-1418 GCF_000321355.1 Plasmodium cynomolgi strain B
ATAATAATTGCTTTTTACATTCACAAAAATTAGCACTCCAGGATATTCTTTTTATATTCATATATATTTAATTATTATGAAGTAAAAACATTAAGCAGGATGATATCCAATATAATGTTCTTCTACATTATCTGAATATGGACTATATGCATCTGATGTATAATAGTGTAATCCATTGAGATCTCCTTTTATATTACGTAAAGTGTTACTGTTTAATCCAAATGTGTTGCGAAAGAGACTTCCTAAGGGAGTAAACTTGTATATAAAAGAATGGTAAAAAAAAAATTTATATCATATTAATATATTATATATGGCTATGTATTTCAAGTAAAATTTTAATAAAATTATAGATAGATATTTATTAAAGAATTTATATTTACCTTATATAAAGCTCCAGATGCCGTAGATGTAGCTATTGCACCAAGGAGAATATTGCTATACTTTCTTACACTGTGAGATTTTCCATTTAAGATCTCAAAAGCACTGACAGTTGCCATTTCATCGGATGTTTTCTTGATTCGGTTTGGATATCTGTAAATATTTCTGTTTGGTGAACCCTATCTTCTTTCTGGTGTTGTATGGCTGCTTCTCTTTCACGCCTCTGTGCTTGTTCTTTAGCCTCCCTCTGTGCTTGTTTTCAGCCAAACTCCGTAATTGTTCTTCAGCCAACCTCCGTGCTTGTTCTTCATTTAAAAGCTGGACAAGATTTGTCGGTTTTCTGAAATTTATGCTCTGTGTACAAGGAGAATTATTCTTTCTTGTTATATTATGAATTAAACCTATAACATATTCTAAATTATTATATAAATCTTTATCATTCTTATAATATTCATATATAGATTTATGATATATTTCTGCAAAAATATCAAGCGTATCGCACGTCACAGTCTTATTAATTATAGAACCTGATATTATGTCGTTATAGGTATCATATAATTTATATAAGAAATTCATTTTTTTCATTGTTTCTTCTCCTAGGTCAAATATATAACTTTTACAAGAGTTTGCAAGATCTTCACCTTTTTCTAAGCAAAATTGATCTGAAAATTTCTTGAAAATATGAAAATATGATCCATAGAAATCATTTCTATTTTGGACTTCTTTATTTAACCAAAGGTTAATATAACTACAGTAATGAGGTCTCATGCCCGCATAAAAAGTATGATCGTTAGATAAAGCTTTATGTAGACCTATAAGTGTATTATTATTCAAAAGCCCTTGATTCTTTCCTTCAGTTATATGATTAATTATTGTTGTAAAACGTGTATAATTATTAGTAAAGTCCTTTGATCTTTCAAACTGTTTTTTTACTTCATTATAATACTGATATCTAATATACTAAAGGGGAAATAAAAATTAAAAAAAATATATATTAGGATAAAAAATAAACTAAATTACATATATATTATTTTAAAAAA
>NW_004193832.1:0-1419 GCF_000321355.1 Plasmodium cynomolgi strain B
GTTTAATAATGTAATCCTGTTTAAGGTTTATATAGCAGTTAACATGAATCTGTGTTTTATAATGTAAATAGTAATATAAAGAAAAAGTACCTATGTGATTTGAAATAACTTATTTAATTTATCATATAATAAATATTCACAAATGAACAAAAATATACTTAAATATTTTTCAATCAAATTATTAACCTGCAATGTGATAAAAAAGTTTATTATCAGAATTAATACGTGCATTAATTGAATTATTATAATTAAAGTTTTATCTTTATATTATTATTACATGTTCTCTAATACTAAATCCTTGTTTTAGGATTCAGGGTATGCGGTTCAGGCTTTATGCTTGGTGATCACGGTATAGGGTTAAAAGTTTAGGTTTTAGATTCATATTATAGGATTTTGGGTTCAATTTCAGGGGTTAGATTTTAGGTATTAGTTCTAGATTCAAGATTCAATAGTTAGTTTTGGTGTATCGTCAGAACTTTGTGCGTTCGAAAAATCATATTTTACATATTATATTATAATCTGGCCGTAATGCAAAAAATAAGTAGCAGGAACGTAATGCTAAATGCGTTTAAATATATATATGCACGGATTTTCAGATGTATTAAAAAATATTGATTTATTTTTAATAAAAATATAAATTACGTATATGTATCAACGTAAAAATATTTGTAATGTTTGAAAAAAAAAAAATATAGAAAGTTAACACGCGGGATGAGTAGGCAAATGCGTATGCACCACGATATTTAAAAAAATGATTTGAGAAGAAAGAAAAAGAAGTGTTCGTTCTCTCAAATTTATTCATAATAGAAATTGATAACAATTGGTGGCGAGGAAGAAAGTCCAAAGTGGAAAATAAAGTTAAAAACGGAATGGGTATACCACCAAATTGGCAGTGGTTTAGGATTAATGATGCACTAAATATTTTTTTCTATGCGAAACCTTATCAAAGACCGAAAAAAATTGAACGTTTATTTAATATAAAGTAAATTAATTTCTTTTATTGCTCAATTATAATATAATTCAAATTTCTTATGGTCTGTAATATTTTACCACCAATAATCATCCTTATAATTTTTAGGAACATATTATAATGTCATATAAGGCATGTTTGACGTTTATATGAAGGCTACATTTTTAAATAAATAATATAAATAATGCAAAATACATTTCATTAAAATATTGTAATGTAACGCAAAAAAATTAAAATTTAATTTGTTAAAATAATAAAAGATTTTACACACCTTGTGATTTCCGCTTAAGATAGAATTTTATGAGTGTTATATATTTCTTGCACTAATAATACGTATAAATCAAAAATTGAAAATAAAATAAAAATATTGGATCAATATCATTAAATTATTATTTAAAAAATTTAATGAAACGCATACATAATTTATGGAAATTTGTAAACAAGCCTAT
>NW_004193833.1:0-1417 GCF_000321355.1 Plasmodium cynomolgi strain B
TGATAGTAATGTAGTCACTTATTTTATATTTATGATGATGCATATCATACCTTGTATGTTATTTTGAAAAGAATTTCTATTGAATAAGCAGTTATTATCTTAATATATATAATTTCTTTTAGTTCATTCTCTTTATATTATTATGACACTTTAGATTAATTTTTTTAAGCATTCGTCTTTCATATGGACATTGATGAATATGTTAATAGACGCAGAATAAGAACTTTTAATAAAAAAATTTATCTACAACATTATTATACGTCTTCTTCTAAAAGATAAATCGATAATATACTTATGAATAGACTTTATCATTTTCAAGCCCTATTGGATGTATCTTTTTATAATACCATAAAAAATAATGTCAATAACAAGATAAACAAATGTTGTTATTTTATTATATCAGGAATAACGTTAATTTGACGCGTTCTCAGAAATATTATAGAATTTTCTATTTTTTATAAGCTTATAAATGTTAGAACAGTGATGTACAAAATACTGTGACTACTTTTATGTAAAATAAGATTAATATTTTTTCATTATAATGTGCTCTATGATAAATTTTATTTAGTAGAAAACATATAGGACTATTTATATAGAAATGATAAACATAAATAAGAAAGCAGTAGGGACAACAAATATGTATATGTACTAATTATATACTAATAATGTAATTATGTAACAAGATTTTAAAATTTTTTATAATGTTTCTGATCCTTTTTATACACAGAAAAAAATTATTTATTTTCAATTCACAATTTTGAAAATACATTACATTTAATCATGGGAGGAAAAATTGTATCTATGCATTTTAAGCTTTAATTATTATATATAATTCTTCATTACATATTTCATCGTTCAACATATAAATTAAAATATTCTTTAAGAATTCATTTTTAATATATTGTGTAAAAATACATTTATCCTTATTTTAGTTCAGTTATGTAAAAGATTTTCCTAAATATAAAACTATATTAAATGAAAAGCTCAAATCAGATAAAGATATTTCTGTAATTCAGTGTAAAGGTTATATGCAAGATTATTTAAATGACTATGCAGATGCAGATGGCTCTTTTAAGGAAGGTTGTTCCAATGCTTATAGTTATATAACAACTAATAAATATAATACTAAAATAAATAAATCTCCATTTTGTGAATATACTAATTATTGGTTCTATGGTATGTTGAAATCAACTGAAAAAAAATTACAGATTATAATACATTGTTAAAGGAGTTTTTTGATTACCTTGGTAATTTCGAAGATTGCATAAATAATACGGAAGCTATTGACGAACGTACATATAGTGATCTTAAAAAATTATATGATTTGTATGAGAAATTTTATAATTTTAAAAATGAATCTTCAACTCAAGATAGTAATCATTGTGAAAAAGGCATAAAATGTTCCCAAGAATATAAG
>NW_004193130.1:0-1419 GCF_000321355.1 Plasmodium cynomolgi strain B
GGTATTTTATTCTAATATTTTATTAAATAATAAATTTTATAATAATATTATTCATATTTTTTTTCATCTATTATCGTAATAGAAAATGAGTTATCCATGTAAAACATCTTTTAAAGGAGTAAATTTCATTTATTATTAGCCACATATATTTTAACTGCATATTTAAATGTTTTATAAGCTTTAATTAACTATTATATTTATATGAAGCTATTTTATTTTAATCATTTTATATACATTAATTAATACTTTTTCTCCTTTAGTATCTCAGTTATAAATGTTACGAAAATATAAAAATTCAATTTGGCGAAAAAATAGAAAGAACTAATTATTCCATTAAAGAAGGCATTTCGAAATATGCAGAAACCTACACATCTAATAATGAGCCGAAACTTAAAATGTTATCTAATATTTTTACAAATTTAAAAAAATATTTAAGCAACGATCATGTTTTTGCTTCAGGCGATTATGATGGGGAAGGAACTTGCAAGTATATTAGCTATTTGTTATGTGATCAAATCCGTGATAAACTACATGGTGAATGTGATAAAGCAACATTTAATATTTTCCAAGATTTTGTAGACAAATACAATGAATCTACGAATTCTCATTTGTGTAAGGACAATATTAAACACCTAGATGTTAATGAATTTCTAAAAATGAAAGCGTTATATGAATTGTATGATAATTATATATATTTAATTCCATCATATGCATTTCGTAGTACACATTACTGCAATAATATGCTTAACTTAGTTCGCTTATATAATAATTTTTTAAATAAATATCCATCCGATAGTTTAAAATTTAATGATGTATTAAAGCAGTTTGAAGAACTAATGGACACTATTACAGAGACCGGAAAAAAACATTGTAAAGAGCAATATATTTATATACGTAAACCAGATTTTTTTATAGCACCTGTGGAAGAAATAGCACCCCATGCCAACACATTATCAGGACGAGAAAGTAATCTATTACAAAAAGGCACATTAGATAGTGAAGTTAAACCCAAATCTCCAGAAGTAATAAGTTCATCAACAACTTCAGTAGAAGAACAAAAAATAGAAGTTCTTGAAAATTCAAAAAGATCTGAAGTATCAAACATATTAGAAGTAGCATCAACTTCTGTATCAAAGGGCACTGTTGAAAGAAGACCACTAAATCAAAACCGAAAACACTCAGAACAACATGAAATTTTAAGAAGATATCCTTATAATTCACGAGGACTCTATGTACCAGGAAGTTATGATGGACAAGGAAGATACCCTAAAACAAACAAAATATTATCACGCGAAGGAAATTCCATAGTAATAACAGAAGCATTTGAACCCGGATCAGGAAATGATTCTGCAGGATTCATGTCAAATGTACAAAATGGTATTTCAGAATTGATAAAAGATATTGATCCAGTACCAGTCA
>NW_004193834.1:0-1416 GCF_000321355.1 Plasmodium cynomolgi strain B
ATTTTCAATATGTAAAATTTCTAACATTATAACAAAAAAAATAAAAGGAAACAAATGAATAATATAATAATAGACGGAATTGTAATATCTACAATGATTCTATCTCCTTTTGTGAATGGTATGTATATGTCTACATCTTAATATTTAGTTTCATCTTGCATATATACATTATACGTATTTCTAAAATCTTCTAATAAATTATAGTAATCCCGGTGAGTGCCGTCTTCATATTTCTTTATGTGCGTTTAATAGGAATTTGAACATTTCCAGCACATTTACATTACCTTTTTTTGTTGTTGTTCCATTTGATGCATTATGTCATAAAAATCCTTGTATTGTGTAATTAGTACATCAGGGTTTATATATTTTTATATTTAACGTCCTATTTATTCTCGTTGCATATTAACAAATCGAAGCATTTCTCATCATACAATTTTTGATGTTCACTGTACAATGATAAGGTAAGGCGACCAGAAAGTAAATTATTAATTACTTTGACATATAACAAGCAGTTTAATTATTTAAGCATTTTGGTACATCAAGAGATTTAGAATTTACTTTTACACAATTTAAAAAGTTCTTAACATCTGAACACACCTTCCTAAAACCTTATTTCCATGCCTACACTATATTATATTATAATTGAAAACAAATGTATTCTTCGCATATTTCATTAAGAGAATGTTCATCTCAGGTAATGTTATAAAATATGTCTTTATATTTAGAATATGAAATTACAAAATTATACTATGGAAGGAAAAAACAGTAAAAAAAAAATACCATAAAAGTATTTAGTATATTGATCCACTAATTTAATGCATTATTAAAAATATAAAATAATTAAATGTTACAAATTTTTTTAACTTTTTTTTTTAAATGAATTAGAAACATAAAATCAATAAGAGTGTAAATATTTTACCTTCTATAAAATACAAAATTGAAAAAAAATATATTAATTAAAAAATTGCACTTCTTGTTTAAACGATAATTATTATTAACACCATCATCGCAATAATATCTTAATATAACGCTCGGTATAATTTTAATAGAACATATATAATACATTATAAAATTTTATGATATCATATATAAATTATTTTTAATATATTCTTAATTAAATATGGAAATCATTATAATTTTATTATGATAATAAAATCATTCATAAATGTATATTTTATATAATTTTGAATGTACAACTGTATTAGTTATTTTCATATTTATTGGAAAAATATTATAAAGGTAAAATATTAGGATCTGCGTTTTTTTTTTTTTTTTTAGCTAAAACTATAAATGAGGAATATATTATCCCATTGGCAACAGAAAATTATGAATATTTATATGTTAAATATAAATGAAAATTTTCTAATATGGGAGTGTTTATAACATGATATTCCCATATATATATAATTTTATTCA
>NW_004193835.1:0-1416 GCF_000321355.1 Plasmodium cynomolgi strain B
ATAATTATTATACTTATTATAATAATATACAAATCGCTATTCAAATTCTAACTTGACTTAGAGGTTCTTTTAGAGAAATGAAAATTCTCTGAAATATAAATGATAAAACAGTAGATATATAAATAGTAAGGGATTAAAACTATATAATTTTTTGAATTATTCTAAAAATGTCATCGGGACAGAGATCTACATATTTTTCCGTAATTTTCATTTGAATTTACTCTAATGAATTATTAGATGTTATATTATCTTTTATTATACGGTTTTTACATAAAGAGAATTAAATAAATTGTAGAGGGAAAAAATATTTATGTACACATATTATTTACTTTTTATGTAGAGATTATTTGGGAAATCTACAAAAGATTTGCCCTCAGAAAAGTTTTATGATGCCATGGACAAGGTGTATTCGGACCTCGATTTTTATAATGAAAAATGTGATAAAATTGGGATAATGATAAAGAAACGTGAAAAGGTAAACGAACATGTAATTAAAAGTGTAAATGAAAAGATAGCAGAAGTGAAAAAAATTTGTAAAAATATACTAGGATATTTATATCATTATTCATTATTGAATATTCCAAAATCCGAACACGATGGATGTATTCTATTAAATTATTGGGTATACAGTAAATTGGAAGAAATTTTTGGTTCTAAAAATCCTATTTTTGTTCAAGCTTTTGCAAGACTCCTACAGATATGGAATGATTTTGTTGATAGACTGCGATATAGACGTCACTATAAAATATGTCAGCCAGACAATATTACTTTTATGCAAGGAGACTGGAAAAAAAAAAAAGAATTGTACGAATATTATTTTGATTATAGTTATCTTTTTAATATGGCTAAAATCTCTAAGAATACTGAATGCACATATTATAAAAAATTAACGAAAAGCAAGAAATATTTAATCATTTCGAAGAACTTTGTAATTCCAACTCAGATATATGCCCTAAAATATACAAAGATATCAAGATGTATAATCCTAAAATAATATTACAACAATTACCATGTCATGATACAATTAAAGGTATAAGTGAGGCCATTTCAAAGGATAAATCTTCGCTTCAAATTAAAGGCGACACAAAAGTTCATCAAGAACCTGAAGATGATATTGAACTTCATATTATAGATAATTTTACATTTGAATCTGATGCACAGTTAGATAGTAAAAATTCCGGAATTGGAACAAAAGTTACTCATTCAATTCTTGGCGCAGCTCCAGTTCTATTAACTGGCACTATGTTATACAGAGTATGTATATATTTTTTAAGCATATATCATTATAGAACGAACTTGTAAACAACTTGCTTTACATGTACAACAATAAGTAAATGTATTACATATCTATATTTTAATTTTTTACATACAAGCTCACACCCTTAGGTCCATGGATTCGTGGGCTCTTTGGAGACA
>NW_004193836.1:0-1417 GCF_000321355.1 Plasmodium cynomolgi strain B
AAAAATTATATACAAAATGTATTATAAAATCATAGAATTTGAAAAATTATAAGCCTATTTATCATATTGTTTTTCTTATACTATTTTTGCTCTCGTGATATATACATAAACGAAAATTGCGATTACATTTTTCACAATTTATCTTTACAGATATTTAAATTTAATGCTAAATAAAGTATTAAATTGAAACCTGTGTTTTATGAGTTTATAGTAATATATATTTACATTGGAATATATTTTATTCTTTAATATAATAAAAATGTCTGACCATATAAAGGATATTGCAGAATGGAAACAAAAAGTTCGTTCTTGTTATTTACTTTTGTAAATAATTTTATGTTTAGAATTTATTATATATTATAGAGCATATTATAGAATAAGCATATTGTTTTATTAAAATAAATATATATTTATTTTGTCCTTATTTCCAGTATCCTTTCTTAGACACGATTTGGAATACGTATAATAAATTTGATAACCCCGTGGTAGGTGATAGAAATAAAAATATGTATGAAACAGTATGTAATATATATATGAATCGATATAATGAAAATAAAGAAGAGCATACAAATTTTTGTTTGAAACTTATAAGAAATTTAGGTGTTATCCACCTGGATCTACCTTTTTCGATCCTTCACCTGCTGATTGTAAAATTTTAGACTATTGGATATATAATTCAGTAAAAAATCAAAATTTATCAAATAATCTTATTATTAGTTGTTTTGGTGATTATATAGATCATATGACTAGAATGAAGAAAATTCCTAATTGTTATTATTATCCATATGAAAATAATTATAATGTGCCAATGAATATGATAATATTGGAAATTTTCCAATCTACTATGGAAAATGTAGGAGATATGTTGAATAAGGAAAAAAATAAATTAATGATGATTTGAACAAGTATATTTGTGAATGCGTTAGTATATATAATGAAATGAATGAAACATATTGCTTTAATAAAGGTTATAATATTCAAAAGAGGGAATTGACTTGTAGCACGTTAAATTCAGGTAAGAATACATATGAATCCTATATTTTTGACAAAAATGGCACAAAATATGAACTACCATCCTTAGATAACCCTAATGAATATTTGACTATGTGTCGACCGGATGGCCCTAGATCGGCATTAACTGGGGAGGCGTATGAATCAAGATCTGTATTACAAATTACACCTCAGTATAAAGATAGAAATTCAGACGGTATTCCACCTATATCCCACATTATTGATGAAAAATCCGGTAGTTCTATATCATCTTTTGTGTCCACAGCTGTTGGTACAATAACTGGGGCGTCTTCCATATTAGCAATATTGTATAAGGTTGCACAAAATTTCATTTAAATATGTGAACAATAATATATAACAGTGTTTATACGATTTTATCCCATTAAATAATAAAAATACTTTATAT
>NW_004193837.1:0-1415 GCF_000321355.1 Plasmodium cynomolgi strain B
AATTAAATAAAGAATTGTAATACCGATGGGGAGAGGTTGTGTACACTCATGGAGCGAAGCAAAAATCCGTTTTGTTCATATACACTCTTTCGCATTGCAATCGTTTGGTACGCCCAAACGGTAGGTGTGTACCTCGGGGGGGGAAAAAACAATTATGAGGTTCACTCGGGGAGACACTTTAATGAGCAGGCCAAGGGGTACAGAAACGTTTTCCATAGCTCTGCTCGGCGAAACGGACTAGCGAAACAGACTAGCGAAACGGACTAGCGAAACAGACTAGCGAAACGGACTAGCGAAACGGACTGGCGAAACGGACTAGCGAAACGGGACTGCTTCATACCATGCCTCATGCGTCAAAACATGTGTTTTCATACATGTGCGTTCGCTTTGAGTGTACGCTTTTGTCTTTGCCAAGCCGGCTTCCCCCTTGCGGCATGGCTCTCCTCCAAAACGCTCGTCTTTTTGTAGCCATATCTCTTCCCCTTAGCCAAACACATAACAATAGGACACAAATGTGCAGTGAAAAATAGGGGCTTCTTTTGCCAGCCACTCGAGATGGCGCTTCGTATGAACGGAGAGAAAAAAAAAAAAAAAAAACTACTCCTTAAACGTTAAGTGTTAGCTATACGCTGCGTAAGACAAAAGGGAGGTGCCATATCATTTGCTTTATTTTCCCCTGTTTGTGGTGCCCCACCAAAGGGCGCACACATGGGAAAAGCACACAAAGGAAAAGCACACAAGGGAAAAGCACACAAAGGAAAAGCACACAAGGGAAAAGCACACAAATGAAAAGCACACAAAATGTGCACAGAAAAGCTGATAAGAGAGCGCGTGAAGATGCGTTTCTGGTGGCTTGCAAACCGTTTTATAGCGGAGGAAAGTCCCCGCGCTTGGCGAAACAAAAACCTGTGTTAGAGAAAGCCACGAAGGCGAACGGAGCATGTCCTACACGTGTATGCCTCCTTATGAGGGCTTTGCTCTCCAGAACGAAGTGTTTTCCGCGTTCTCAGTTTGTGGCTTACAGTACGCCAAAGAGGGAGTTCATTTTTGCAGGACGCTTACGCGTAAAAAAAAATAGCAAACCAAACCAAACCAAAGCGAGGCACATTTCGTAAAGACCACAAAACGTTTCTCTTCCCAAATTAGTTATTTAATATTTTTTTTTTCCCCTCACCACGTAATTTCACTTTTTTTCCCTGGGCTCCCCCTCTTTTACACTTTTAAAACAAACCCACAGTAGATGCAAAAAATTTCTCACTTCACGAACAAAATAGAAAGAGTGAGTTTCCTCGTCCCTGCCTACATGTATTTTTGATGCATCCGGGGGAGTGTGCAAACTGTTAGAAAAGTGGTAGGCCAAACTGATGACGCTTCTGCCACGTGTGCCGCGCGTGCCATACGTGAAAAGGGGCAAT
>NW_004193838.1:0-1414 GCF_000321355.1 Plasmodium cynomolgi strain B
TTTTTTGTTCTGCTCGTTGTGTATTCGCAAAATTTGATTGTCTTATATTATATTATATCCTTGCCGAGAATCAAAAAATTACTAGCAGTAACATATATCAGAATTCAGTTTAATATACATATTCATGTATCTTCAGGTCACTGAAAAATAAATTATTTTTAAAAAATTAAAAATTGCCGATTTTTTACGAACTAAAAAATATTTATAATTGTTTTAAAATAAAATATACAAACGTTGGTTATCTTTTATCAGGCCAATTTTCCTATTAGTTGTGTTATCGTCAAGCGAGAAGTAATATATAAGTGTATATATGTCTGTAGGTACGAGCTTTGCGGGTTTTGTAGGAAATGATTTTGGACCTTTTTTTCAGCATAGCATTTTCCGGGTGCGCCTAGTTCTCCTTTTACTCGAGGGGAAGGTGTTATGATGTGGTTCAAGTGAGAAAATAAGCATCACATTCAAGCAGGCTATATATATATGTAATAATATGTATGCACAGTTGAAAAGTTTTTTTTTTCGTAAATTAAATCTCATTTTAAACAAATAATATATGTTTTAGACAAAACGGAACATACTAATTTTATAAAATACAGAAACATTTGAAGTAATATAAAATAATAAATTTGTTAAATATTATCAAAAGAAAACTGTCATATAACTAAAATATTTACTGCTTTGCATACAATTTTGAAATCATATGCATATACAATATGAAAGGAAACGATAAAGACATATACAACCTTATAATGCTTACGTTGCCTATTTTAGGAACCTCATGGAATTGTTCCATAGGAACATTCATTTAAAAATTAAATTTAATATTTTCTACAATTTGATCAGTTTCATAGGTTTTTTTCATGAAGAAAATTTTACTAATATTTAAATAATCTATCATTTCGCATATTTATATATTTACCCAAACCCTGAACCCTAAGTCTGAAACGGTCCAATTAATATATCCTAACTGGCTGAATAGGAATACTATATTACTTGTTCAAAGAATTACAGTATATTTAGAACATTAACATGAAAATATAATAATTATTCTTTCTATAATTCTAATTATTAAGATCAAACATAATATCGCTATTAAAAACATAATGTTTAAGAAACAAATATAAATATTACATAGATCTAAAAATAAATTTAATTCGAAAATTTCGCGCATATAAATGTAGCATTACAAAAATGTCGTAAAGTCATATTAGTTGCATAAAAAAAAAAAAGTTAATAGCAAAGAACATTCTATAACCGTGCAAATGATGAATAACAAACTGTTATTAATTTCTACGGTATAAAATATATTCCTTAATTAGTAGAAAGAAAAAAGTCTTCCTATGTATAATCATATATGAAAATACACTTATACATGTAATATATAAATATACTAAAATTTTCTAATGATCCTATACCT
>NW_004193131.1:0-1411 GCF_000321355.1 Plasmodium cynomolgi strain B
CTCTGTTAATGGATTACGATGCATTTGTTTCCTTCCTAACAATTTGTTTATCCAGGTTCCAGTCGGCGTAAACTAATGAATATAAAATATATATTTTATTTATAGAATTTATAATTTTATTTAAAAATTAACAGAATTAAATGTAAACTAAGACGTTTCATTTTTCAATAACAATACTAATTACATTGTACGCTAGAAAAGAAGTTACTAATATTCCAGCAACTGAGGAACCAGTAGTGATGCTTTTTGTTATTGTAGATGTGGGAGGATCATCTGAAGAAGTTGAATCACTACCCATTTGAGAACTCATTGTGTCTACAAAAAAATCTTTTGAACTAGGATTTTCTGCAAGAGAATCTCTTAATTCCTCAACAACTGAATCGATAAGAGTTTTTGAGTGTCTACCTTCAGTTGCATAATTTTTTTTAATGGTTTTAGTTGTTTCTGTATTTTCTGAACTATCTAAAATGTTAATCCTGGATAAACCGGAATCCCTTGTTTTATTGAGATATATATTTGAAGTTCTTGCTCTATCCTGAGGAACAAGTTTAGCTAATGCAGATGGTTGTTCTTCAGGTCCTCTTTTTACTTCTGTAAACTCTCTACACTTATCACATTGTATACATTTATATGAGGATAATTTTTCGTGATGTTCTATTTTGAATAATGTAGAAAAATAACTACAATCCAAATTCTTCCCTTCTCCATTATAGCAATCAGAATATGCTTCCTTATATGTACTAATATATTGGTTTATGTAATTATAATATTTTTCATCACATGTGGTTAGGTCATGGGCAGTATCTAGCTCAATATTTACGTAATCCTTAGAATAATCAAACAGCAACTTATTCTTGTTAAAAATAACTTTATCTATTGGGGCATAGACAAATGGACACACTATAAAATATTCTGGAATACTCCTGTATAGCTCTTCATAAATCATGTTAATAATTCTTGAGAACACAGCTTTATTATTTACTTTGGGATATATCTTATCACCTAACCAATAATACAAATACGAACAATATTCATTATCAAAATTATTTTGGCGATTTCCTTTTCTATTATATATAAAACAGAGAGCCTTTAGAATTTTATCAGATATTCCTTTAAGATTATACAACTGATAAGTTTGTTTAAATTCTTCACTTATGTTTGAGTAAAAATCAAGACTTTCGCACCCTTTCTGTCCATTTTCAAAATAAGAATACATAATTTTGGATGTAAATTTTTTATATCATCTTTCTGAGACAAAAGATATAAAAATAGTATATATAATATATAGAGAAATATATAAAATATGATATTTTATAATATAACGTATAAGAAATTCCTTATCCTAATATATAAGTATAATAGACAATATAAAAGAGCTGTATACCGTTAAATGTTTAGCCATTACTATGTT
>NW_004193132.1:0-1411 GCF_000321355.1 Plasmodium cynomolgi strain B
GTTATGCATAAATCATTTTTTCCGAATAGTATATTTAGGCCAAAAAAAAGAAAAAACAATTGTAAAAGAAATTAATAGATGAATAATGCCTTTAGTGGAAGTTTATACTCATGCGGAAAATACAGAATTAAATAATGAACGTTGTGTAGAATTATATTTCGAGATAAAGGATGAACTTGAAAAAATATTTAAGAAATTTCAGGGTACTGGAGATGCAGATATACGCACAAAATGTGATGTTTTAGATAATAATATAAATAAGCAGAAGGAAAAATACCAAAAATGTGAGAAGTATTATGTTTCAAATGATTCTATAAATATTGGGAATGATATAAATAATTTATCAAATGAATATAATAAATATACTAAATGTTCTAGTGAATCGACATTCAATGATAAAGGAGATGATAAATCCAAACCTAAAACAAAAGAATTATGTAATGAACAAGTGGAATGCGCAAAAGAACAAGATCTACAAGATGAAAAAATAACAAAATTAAATTGTAAAAAAGAATTATCTGAATCCGACTCTTTGCAGCAGGAAGAATATTTAGAACAAAATGATAATCATTCTGCTGTATCTGACAATAAGACTGCAGAGCAGAAAACCACCTTTGCATCTACAGCAAGTACATTAGATGATTCTGTAGAACCTAACTGTCCCTCGTATCATTATTCAGATATAGAAGTATTTCCTTCCCCGAATAGTTCATCACAAGCTAAACTTAGCCTCAGTTCAGACGTAGAATCAAACATCCTCTCATTTGACTTATATAATGATAATAAATATAGTATAACTCTTGTCTATGATGAACCTTCATATAATAGTAATAGTGGTTGTGGATCTTCCAATGGCTATATTAGCGATGATATTACAATTAAACTTCTTAAAGACCCTACAACAAAACCTAAATATGGAAGTAAAATTCAAG
Organism: Plasmodium cynomolgi strain B; assembly: GCF_000321355.1. Lineage (NCBI taxonomy): Eukaryota > Apicomplexa > Aconoidasida > Haemosporida > Plasmodiidae > Plasmodium > Plasmodium cynomolgi. Next base: position 933 of record NW_004193132.1, read on the forward strand.
AATCAGTTAATCAAGGAACTTCTGAAGGTTTTTTTACCTCTAGAGATTCTGGAGTTACTCATCATTCTAAGGGGCCTGAGATCACTGAAAATTTCGATCATTACCACACTTCTGTACAACATGTATCATCTACACCAGAGATATCCTTAAAAACAAATTCTCTAGATGAAGAAGAAAAAGATAATAAAATGATTCCAGACAGTTCAGGACATTCATCTGGTCATAAACACTTATATTCACAAGAGCAAGAAGCTAATCGGCAAGATTCACACAAGCATGGTAAGTTTAGCAAGGAAAATATTCAACGTTCAAATATAAACCCAATTGAAACTAATACTCATTCATATTATGAAACATCTAAATTACATAATGTTAATACTTCAAATAAAACAGCAGGTTCTACATACGGAAATATTTCTAGAGAAGGTGACATATTAATATTAAATGACACACCACCTGGAGAAGATTCACTTGAAGAG
>NW_004193839.1:0-1410 GCF_000321355.1 Plasmodium cynomolgi strain B
TAGCTTTTTCACGTGTGTTTTTTCTTTTTTGNNNTATGTACACGTAGCTCTCCTTCCTCCTCCTCCCCCCCCTTTCCCCCGTATGTGTGTACATAGCATATGTGTATGTATTGGTCCAAGTGCAACATAAGTATACGCACGCGTCCGTCGCTGGCTACCGCAACGTATATTTGTGACCCAAGGATGTATTTGCGCACACACATATACATATATCCTTGCATAAGCGCAAGCACGTGTGCAAATGAATGCCCCTGTCCTTCGTCTTTTTTTTTTTTTTTTCGTTTTATCCCTTGTTTTGTATCCTTGTTCGTAATTTATTTGTACCAAAAAGGAAATGCGCATGTATGTATGCATATATGTATATGGGTATATATATATGTGCACACATGTGTATGTTTTTTTTTTCTTTTTTTTATATAAATAAATTGTCCCCATATCCGCTTAAAAAAAATATAAAAATTGAAATGACCCCTTGTAGCTGCTTATTGTTATGGGGTTTCTTTTTCATCACGAGGGTGGTACGAGATTACAACGACGTGTGGGCATTGAAGGTAACCCCCACGTGTGTGCAACATGCGAGTACGTCAGAGTTGCCTTACCACTCGATGGGTGCCTTCTTAAGCAATTGCCAGCCTACACTTCCCATCCACTTGGAAGCGGCATCACATTTGGATGAAGAAATTCCCAGAAGTGTGTTATGCCATCGTTGCCCCTACGCCAAATTGGAGTGGTTATTTTTTACAACCCTAACCAGGTTGGGAAGGAATTTTCGAATCATGCCATATGGCCCCCTCTCCTCCATTCAGTGAACTAACCATAAGGGTGTGGCATTTCCATTACCTCCTCTCTTAGAGGCACCAGTGCATACAAGCTACGGTGATGCAAGAGCCACGTGAACATTTTCACCAATTAAAAAAATAAAATCAAAAAAAAAAAAAAAGGACTTCTCCCTTAGCATAAACAAATCTGCAAAATGCGCCAAACACGCGAGCAACCCTGTGAAGCGAAACTACTATCTTTCCATGGCTCTCATTTAGTGTTTCACTCAGTTCCTTCCCTAACTTCATTTCGAGGGAGCCTCCTCCCCCCCAGTAGGGTCAATGCACCTTAATCACTTCGCGGGTGGGCAAACACTAAAGGTAGTCGCTATAACGTACCCTCACGTTAACGCTACCGCAGTATGGAACAACCGAGGCGCAAAATTGCACCCAGGCAGAATGGGAAACAAAAAATATATGGCATCATCTGTTCACCGCGCAAAGGCAACAATTTGTTCCTCTTAATGTATAGCAATGGCTTAGCCGGATGTTGGCCCAATTTTTACGTGCCTTCCAAAATTGTATACATTTTTGTCCCACCGCTTCTTTAAGTTTTTTTTATGGGTAAAAATTACTTGAGAATTGCTGAGGA
>NW_004193840.1:0-1408 GCF_000321355.1 Plasmodium cynomolgi strain B
TTGATATTATTAGTCTTTTCTAATTATACATATTAACGTTTAAACACATTAATATTGCATATAATATTTTTTTTAACCTATAAAGGATCAACATAAAAAATGAACTGTTTAAAGAATTATTAATTTTTTTACAATGTATAAAAATTACATACTAAATAAAATGTGAACCCTGAATACTAAACTCTTAAACTCAAAAAAAACACGCTTTTGATAAGGTCTCACCAATGAAATGTTGTAAATTTAGAACAACTTTACAATAAATTGTGTATAAATAAATTAGGACAACCGTTTTACATAAGTATTGGTTTCATCATATGGATATATATTTTTTAGATGATAGTTTTATTGTTGCGTTATAAGTCTATTTTATAGTATTTTAAAACATTTTATTTCTTGAATGGAGAGATTTAATTATGACGAAAAAAGGTAGTCCTAAACTATGGGAAAGGGCATTGCTTAAAATTGTGAATGGGGTAAATATAAAGAATAATAAACTAATTATGGGCAACAAATATATATATTTACATAATTAAATATTCATTCAGCCTAACTGTTGACAAAAAATTAGTAATATAATAAATGCACAATGTATTTATGTTTTTCTTAATTCGTTATGATAATGTTGCACCTTAGCGGCGTAGTGAAATAGCCGAGTCTAAGCTAGCATTACTTTTCGAAATCATAGCATATCAAAAAATATAGTGACTAAAAATGTTAACTTTCATGTTTCAGCCTCATATTATTAGAGGGCAGAAATACGATTTCAATGCATCATGAATGGCATATGCAACTCGCTATATTTTCAGATAAGTAATTCCATTTCTTATATATATTACCCGACTGATGGAACAAAACGCAAGGATCATAAATAGGAATATACTGTAGAATTTAGCATTTTGTGAATAAAATGTGCACAAAATTAATGCGAACTGAATATAAATTATTTTGAGGCCTTTTCAGCATGAATGTTTTTAAATATATACTGTATTGTCATAAGATTTAGTAAAGACGCAGGAATAATTGTTGAGTGTATAATAGCTTCTGCTTAATCGTCATATGAAATGATTATTTACGCAGTAGACTTTGAATAAGAACAGAAACTAAAAGCATAGACTTCTATATAATATATTCATCAAAATAATAAATTATACATTTTTTTTATATATATGATGTTAAATATTGTTTAAGACAATATGTTTCTTCTTAAAATGTAAATAAAAAAAAAAAAAATTTTACATTATATAAAAGAAGTACTCGCTGCATGATGTAACCACGGTAATCGTTATATAATATATTACATGTATGATGTAATAGGTTTTATGGGTTATAAATATACGTATATATAGAATACAGAAGGACATATCTTTCTTAAAAATGGGTTTCCTCTTATAATGTCAATGAACAATAT
>NW_004193841.1:0-1410 GCF_000321355.1 Plasmodium cynomolgi strain B
TTTTAAAATGTATATCCTATATTCAATCTATAGTAGTAAATTATTTTTTTCAAATTTTTATGTTATTTTATTATAAATATATATATTAAATTTTTTTTTTTTTTGTGTATGGCATTTTCGATGAATTCCATATTTTTGAAACAAATATAAGTGAAATGGAAATTAAATATGTGGCCTAAAGCGATTCAAATTTTTGTGCTACCATAAAATATAATTCAAGATATGATGAACAGCTAAAAGAATTTTGTAAATTGTTGGTGTTCCTTTAAAATATTTCTTTGGTGCAATATAATAATAAAGACACCCTAAAAAATTCAATGTATCCAGAATTTATGAACTTTTTGGTAAATTTTAAATTAGCAGCAGCTGGTTGTGAAGAAACAGAAAAAGAAATATATTACATCAAGTAACAAATAAATATAATGTTTTCATTGGGAAATTTATAATGGAAGCAAAAATGTATATTATTGAGAATAAGTATATTAGTAATCTCTATATATTATATTAATTGTATAAGAATTATGATAAATTAAATCAAGAACAAAATACATATTATAACAACTTCCTTAAAGAACTCAAATCTCAATATAATCATGCCTTAAAAATATGTTTTTATTATGGAGAATATGAGTTCTGTAGAGCATTAAAAAAGTTTAGAGATTATTATGTAGATAAAAAAACCTCGGAGAAAGAATATTGTGCTAAGAATATATGATAGACCATACCAGTATTAATATTACCAACATCAAATTCACATAATAGCCAATTGAATATTTCAAAGATAGGCAATAGTTTTATTGGGAGTGCATATACTCCATCCTTAGAAGGACATTCTTATGCGCACAAGGAAAAGGTATATTGATATTTTTTATTTATATAATTGATTATGTGGCATTAAATGTATGTGTTTAACGGAAACAAACTATAATGCATTTTAGTATATATAGATATTTATATTTTTTACTACTTTCATTATTTTAAATTTTTAGTTTTCTTACAATATAACATGCATATGGAGGAAGATAATGATAAAAATATTATATGAGTTTATACAATATTGTAATGAAAACAAAAATAATCTAAAATAAGTATCATTTATGAAAGAATACATAGGTGAATATTATATTTAAAAAAAAAATAAATATCAAATTATTTTTACAGAATGTAAAAGTAGCGGAAACACAAAATCACATGGGAAATTATATAAAGCATGCAAGGAAGAATTTATAAAGTATTTAACAATTATTGAAAAAGATGAATCCAAATATATTAAAGAACAAGGAGAATATATTTATAGCTCATCTCGATTTGATTTATTGTTATTGGGAGCAAAAGCTATGTTTCAGGATGTTGAGAAGATGTCTAAATAATCACGAACAATTATTTCTACAATCGTAACAATTTTATTAT